>NW_007726630.1:225772-226319 GCF_000696425.1 Galeopterus variegatus | reverse complement strand
TTCTCAGCACAAACCCTAAAAGCTAGAAAGGAATGGGATGATATATTCAAAATACTAAAAGACAAAGATTGCCAGCCAAGAATACTCTACCCTACAAGGCTGTCCTTCCAAAATGAAGGGCAAATAGTATATTTCTCAGACAAACAAAAACTGCAGGAGTTTACCACCACACGACCACACTTACATGAAATTCTCAAGGGAGTACTGGGATTGGATCCTGAAAGATAACTACCATTGCCATAATAACCCAAGTAAAATCAAAACCCACTAGTACAATAAAAATGACAATCATGAAAAGAAAACAAACAGAGAAAAACACTAGCTGCAATCTAAGGAACCAACAAACACAGAAAACAAACAGCAAAGCAGAAAGCAAGGAACAAAAGNAACATGCAGAAAGAGAAATCAAGAAAGCCTGCCCATTTACAATAGCCACCAAAGAAATAAAGTACTTAGGAATCGAGCTAACCAAGGATGTGAAAAATCTCTATCATGAGAACTACAAACCACTTCTGAGAGAAATTAGAGAGGATACAAGAAGATGGAA
>NW_007726630.1:224494-224772 GCF_000696425.1 Galeopterus variegatus | reverse complement strand
AAAGCACGGGCAACCAAAGGAAAAATAAACAAATGGGACTATATCAAACTAAAAAGCTTCAGCACAGAGAAAGAAACAATTAACAGAGCTAAAAGATAACCAACGGAGTGGGAGAAAACATTTGCAAAATACACATCCGACAAAGGGTTAATATCCAGAATATACAAGGAACTCAAACAACTTTACAAGAAAAAAACAAGCAACCCAATTAAAAAATGGGCAAAAGAGCTAAGCAGGCATTTCTCTAAGGAAGATATACAAATGGCCAACAGACATAT
>NW_007726630.1:164696-224484 GCF_000696425.1 Galeopterus variegatus | reverse complement strand
AACATGCAGAAAGAGAAATCAAGAAAGCCTGCCCATTTACAATAGCCACCAAAGAAATAAAGTACTTAGGAATCGAGCTAACCAAGGATGTGAAAAATCTCTATCATGAGAACTACAAACCACTTCTGAGAGAAATTAGAGAGGATACAAGAAGATGGAAAGATATCCCATGCTCTTGGATTGGAATAATCAACATAGTGAAAATGGCCATACTGCCCAAAGTGATATATAAATTCAATGCAATCCCCATCAAAATTCCAATGACATTTCTCTCAGAAATGGAAAGAACTATCCAGACATTTACATGGAATAACAAAAGACCACGCATAGCCAAAGCAATGCTGAGCAAAAAAAATAAAGCTGGAGGCATAACACTACCTGACTTTAAACTATACTACAAAGCTATAATAACCAAAACAGCATGGTACTGGTATAAAAACAGACACATTGATCAATGGAACAGAATAGAGAATCCAGAAATCAACCCACACACTTACGGCCATCTGATCTTTGACAAAGGCACCAAGCCTATTCAATGGGGTCGGGACTGCCTCTTCAGCAAATGGTGCTGGGAGAACTGGATATCCATATGCAGGAGAATGAAACTAGACCCATACCTCTCACCATATACTAAAATCAACTCAAAATGGATTAAAGATTTAAATATACACCCTGAAACAATAAAACTTATTAAAGAAAACATAGGAGAAACCCTTCAGCAAATAGGGCTGGGCACAGACTTCATGAATATGACCCCAAAAGCACGGGCAACCAAAGGAAAAATAAACAAATGGGACTATATCAAACTAAAAAGCTTCTGCACAGCAAAAGAAACAATTAACAGAGCTAAAAGACAACCAACAGAGTGGGAGAAAATATTTGCAAAATACACATCTGACAAAGGACTAATATCCAGAATATATAAAGAACTCAAACAACTTTACAAGAAAAAAACAAGCAACCCAATCAAAAAATGGGCAAAAGAGCTAAGCAGGCATTTCTCTAAAGAAGATATACAAATGGCCAACAGTCATATGAAAAAATGCTCAACATCACTCAGCATCCGGGAAATGCAAATCAAAACCACACTGAGATACCATCTCACCCCAGTTAGGATGGCCAAAATCCAAAAGACGCTGAAAGATAAATGCTGGCGTGGTTGCGGAGAAAAAGGAACTCTCATACATTGTTGGTGGGAATGCAAAATGGTGCAACCCCTATGGAAAATGGTTTGGAGGTTCCTCAAACAGCTGAAGATAGATCTACCATACGACCCAGCTATCCCACTGCTGGGAATATATCCAAAGGAATGGAAATCATCAAGTCGAAGGTATACCTGTTTCCCAATGTTCATTGCAGCACTCTTCACAATAGCCAAGAGCTGGAATCAGCCCAAATGTCCATCATCGGATGAGTGGATAGGGAAAATGTGGTATATCTACACAATGGAATACTACTCAGCTATAAAAACGAATGAAATAGTCCCATTTGCAACAACATGGATGGATCTTGAGAGAATAATATTAAGTGAAACGAGTCAGGCAGAGAAAAAGAAATACCACATGTTCTCACTTATTGGTGGGAGCCAAAAATAAATAAATTAATTCACTCACATACACACACACAAAACCGGGGGGGGGGGGGAAGAAGATATAACAACTACAATTTTTTGAAGTTGTTACAACAAGCAAACGCAAAGGACATTCTTGGGTGGGAGGGGGAAGAGGGAGGAGGGAGGGAGATTTCGGTGATGGGTCATAATAATCAACTACATTGTATATTGACAAAATAAAAATTAAAAAAAAATAAATAAATAAAAGAAAAACAAAACAATGGAACAAAACAAATATTTAAAATTGTAATTCAGGAAATATCCTTGAAATAAAAGAAGACTTGAATCTACATATTTAAAAGGCACATTCTGCTCCCAAAATAATTGATTCAGAATCACCAATACAAAGCAATTTCTTGATAAAATTATTGGAACTATAAGGAAAAAAAGAATACTGACAGCAGCAAGTCAAAAATACATTTGTTCAGGGTAAGCTAAATTATGCTTTAGTAATGGAGCATCCCGACGGATATTGCCATTTTAATTGATAGTTGAGGAGAAAGAGTGTTTAGTAGAATGAGGAAGAGTATGTATTCTAACTTTATTGTTTATCAGGTTGGGGAATCAAAAAATAAAACCAAGAGTCATTAAATAATCTTTTGGGTGCTAGGAGTATTAAATAATGGTATTAACATAAAAGTTAACAATATGATACAATAATAAAATATCCTAAATATTTGAATATCAAATATTTGTAAACAAACTTAAACAGTAAAAAAACTGTCTATGTAATGAAAGACATCTGAAACAGTAACCATAACATAAAATAACATGACAGAATCGAGAAAAAATTTGTCATGTCAAAAAGTTGAAATGAGATTAATTTTCTCATTAAAAGAAAAACAGATCTTTACATTGCTCCCAAAGCAAAATCCAGCTCTCTGGTGTATACACGAGACATGTAAGCAAAGTCATTCAGAAAAGTTGAATATCAATGATGTAGGAGGCATGTGAAAACAAAGGGAGGATACAAAATTGCTAATAAGGTAGAATCCAGCCGCAGAAGTGTTAAGAAAAAGAAGGACGTTTATAATTCTAAAGGCTACAACTCACAATGATGACATGACAGTTATGAATATTTATCCACCAAACAGCAAAGCAGAATCTGTCATAAAGCAGAAGCTATAAGATATATGAGGCAAAATAGGAAGAAACACACAAAAAAGAAGACTCCCTCTGCCACAAAAGCAAGAATATAAAAAACCTAAGCAGCAAAAGTAATAAAGTAGATTTAAAAGGTATATAATATATTTCATACCCCCCAACTGAGAATAATCAATTATTAAAAAATAAAAGTAGAACTTAAAGTAGAAAACAGGAAAACTAACAAAAAATAAAGATAAATAGGAATAACCTAATCAAGCAAACAATGGAGAATATCCAAATACACAAAGTAATCAATGACAGAGAGGAAATAACAAAGACAGTGAAAACTTTAAATATTTCGCAAAACTCCATTCAGTAAATTTGATAATTTTTTCAAAAGAAGCATGTACCCAAACTAACCCCAGTGTAAACGGAAAGTTTCATTCTGCTGACACAATAAAGAAAATTGACAAAGAGCGAACCTTCCACAATGTGCCAAGTCCAGCTGTTTCCACAAGAGAATTCTACAATCTTAAAAACCAAAAAAGAAAAAAACAAAAAAACCCCGGTATTACTTAAAATGTTTCAGAGCATATGCAATGAAGAAAAACATCCAATTCTTCATACAAATCAAGTAGAGCATTTATAATAAATTCTCATGAATACTGCACAAAAAAGGAAACTAAGATCAATGCAAACTCTAAAAGACTAGCACAGTCCAATATCACATTCATTAAACCAATAACATGATAAAGTTTTATTTTAAAATGAAAGAATGGAGACTAGTCTCAGCATTTGCTATTAATTAATACATGCATACATAAATTAATGGATCTATAAGTGCTGGAGACAAGAGAGGGTGCTAAGATAACAGTGATAATACTTTAAGTAAGAGGCTATATAAAAGCTGTTATCAATAATCTAATTTATAAATTTATAATTTAGAACATTAAATATAAGAAAAAAGTCATATTCCTACTGCCCATAGATTGTTACTGTATTTTATGTATATCTTTCCAGATCTCTTGCAATGTGTGTGTGTGTGTGTGTGTCTATGTGCTGTGTGTATGCCAGAACCCACCTAAACTATTTTCTTAAAATTAAAACGTAGGGCTACTTTACATAAAATTTTACCTGATGGTGCTATGTTTCTGGAGCTCTAAGAAATAATATAAATTGAAAATTTTCAGTAGAGAAACATATATAATAAGTTAATTAAAATGGAAGAAATATTTATACCTGTTATATGCTAGTCATTGAATAATTAAATGAGAACTATCTCATTTAGTCAAAAACAGTAAAAGAAAAACAGTATCAAAAGGTATATAATATTATCCCCATTATTGCAAATGATAGATCAAAGATGATTTAATTTATTATGTGGACATTTCTAGTGACAAAGAAAATTGGGATGTGCATCTAGACATAACCAAGCCCAAGCCTATGCAGTTTCTGCCACAGTTTTCTTCCCTTTATATCATTTCTCCCACATTTTCTTATCATTCCCTGGATAAAATATGAGATAATGTTTTTGAATACACATGAGGAGCATTTACCTACCAGCAAATTGTCACTTTATGGAATATATCAGACTTCTGATACACCTGTTGTCTCTAATATGGGCAGATCTCCAATCGATCACTTATTACTATCACTGACATTAACATACTGAACTCTTTTCAGAGACAATGATGCTATGATTATTACTCCATATGAAAAAAATGTGCCCTGGTTTTCTTTTATTTATAAAATAAATGCTTATTAAATAAAAATATCTGACTACTCAAGCCAACAACTTTCTGTGCCCAAAGCGTCTATCCTGTCCCATACAGTCAGTTAGCAACATCAACCTCACCCTCAGTAATCTGAAAGTATATGTGTGAATTATCACATTGCACAATACCTTAATACACAGGTCTTAGGGTCAGAAAGAGAATAAATGGTACAGGTTATTTTTTGTTTGTTTGTTTCTATGCTCTTTTACTTTACTAACCATAACTTTAATGCCTGTATGCCAAATGAATAAGGGTTATGGCTCCCTTGAAAGCCCCTTGGAATTTATTTCGAAGACTTGTATTGGCCAAACATGCATATTGACCCATTCTTTGCCTTATTTCCTATTTTAATTGAGTGTCAAAGGTTACACATTGCTATTAGAGTAAGACATGACTGGCAACAGAGGTCAGGGACTCTCTGGTATTCTATTAGAGCCATAAAAACAAAACAGAATGATAATTTCACCTGCTCTAACCTCAATTTTTCCAGGATGGGACAGACATTGACCTTATTGTTTGCCAGCTATTGACTCTATAAACTTCAGCTACCCTAATTCTGCTTACTAAACAATAAGAGTGCTTTCACAACAAGGATAAAAAATAAAACAATGCAAAGTACTTAGAGCTGACTCAAAGGAGAGACATATCCAGGTGACAGAAAAGATAAAATAACATCTTCTTTATTCCTGGGTCACATTCCTTGTTTGACTGGTTTACAACAATAACGGTTTCCACCAACAACCTTCAATTTTATCTTTTGTAGAATACCTTATAGCTTCCTTTATGTGAACAAGTATAAACAATAAATCTAATAAATTGCTCATGCTACCTAAACCCATTTGTGGTTCTTAAAGGCTTCATGAATTTCCGTGGAAGTTTTTTCCACCTTCTGCACCCTTTAAAATTTTGGGGTGAAAAGTAGGTAGATATTTAAGGGCATAATTAATTTTTTTCACTTCTTTTCCAAAGAAGGCAAAAATCGCAGTAGTGAAGAAAACATATGTTATGTGTATTTCTTTTAAAGGTATTTGGAAGCTGATTTCTTAATAATTTAATGAAATGAACAAACATTAGAATCTGAAGATAATGTTCCTCTAATATCAGGGTCTGATTTTATGTAGTTTCTTCTGATGAATAATTAAATTTTAAAGGCTGGAGATTTTTGATAATAATGAATATTTGTTGGTGGTTTTCCATAATTTAAAGGAAAACCATGTAAAGTTTAAAAACTAACATTAAGTTACATTTTTTCACAAAAGATGATAACTATTATTCAAAGACCATCTGGAAATCTTATAAGTCATGCCCTTGTTCTCAATTGAAGACAGGCAATTTTTTTTTTTTAACTTGCCCATTATTTTGAGGTTATGATTTGGGGATTAATATTAAACTTTGGGTTATCGGAATAATAGTTGGACATGAACTTGCATTTTTAGTCTTTTCATTACCAAGGCAGAAAGCAAAAAACAAACAAAAATCTTACAAAGTAAACAAAAAAACCCATGTTAAGTTTCTTGTGGAAATGATTGATGTTTGTATTAGACTGATAGATACCAATTCATAAATTAATGAAATTGTAGAGTTCCTAGGTTACTTCTTAGAAGTCAGATGTATATTTATAGTGACATACTTTTTATATAGGAACCTTAATTCTTATAGGAAAGTTAATGATATTTTAATTCCTTGATTTTTCTTAAACACCAAGTGAAATAAAGTGATTTCACACATATTTAATTTAAAAAGAAACCAGATTATTAACAGATAAAAAGTAAATTTTAATTACACAAATTGATTTAAAATTTCCCATAAATAAATTATTTCTGCTTATTGATAAACTAAAATCACATGACATCATAACAAAATATGTTTTATCCTGTATTTAGTCATATGACCAGAAGCCAATGCAAGCAGATCAAAAGCTCATAAACTACATTACATTTCCTTAAAATCCAGTGGAGTTAGCTGAATTTCTGACCTATTTGATCAGCAATATCTTTAAGCTGAGACTGATTGTCCCCCATCTATTGATGGGGTTATTAAATAATTGATGCTGCTGACCTGAATATGGAACATTTGTTCAAGCTGAAGAGTTTTCCTACATGGAAAATTTAGCTCAATTGCTTATGTACCTGCTTTTATCCTTACTAGGTATTCCTTGTCCTTCTCCCATATGAGGGATTCCTGCACCATAGATTTAGGACAAATAGCTAAAATATTTCATGACCGTTTTCTCAAGGTTGAAGATATTGGCCAGCAAGTTCTTATATGAGGGTACTTCAGAAAGTTTGAGGAAAAATGGAATTAAAAGAGAATTCAAAATTTTCCATGAACTTTTTGAAGACCTTTCATATCTCCACAAGGAGTTGGTGGTATGACTTTTTCACGACTTCTCCAGAGAAAGTCAAAATCTTTATTGTAGGATTCCCAGTGACAAGCATATTGTCCGACACATAATAGAGTCCAACAAATGCATTGATTGATATCCAATTAGGTCTTGGCAAAGAGAGTTTGACATACTTTAATTATAATATTCCAGACATAATTATAGAGCATAATATATAGTTAGAATTAACTCACCCAAAATACAAGGGTAAATGACACAGGGAATTTTGTAGTGCTCTTTTGAAACTTCAAATTTACATTATTTAAGGAAGTTTTTAAATTTGACAAATTCTATATCACTAAAAAGAAATAGTGTTTCTTATTAATGTGTGTTCTCTAAAGTCATATATTAAAAAGCTATAACAAAATTCACACTTAATAAACTTTTAGTAATTAACTGACCTCTTCTCCGTGAGTATGTTACAATATCTCTCAAAAATGCCTTGGTGTTTGAACCTACAAGTTAAAAGGCATTAATTACTTACCATCTACAGTGCTTCATAAATAAGAAGCTAGCTGTAAGATGAATAAAAGGAGTGACCTGATCTAGGTTTTAGGAATATCTGGAGCAACAATGAGTCTGAAAAGAGGACAATCTTGTCTCATTCCCACTGATGTCTGTATCCATGGAAACTTCCTTTTAATAGCATCCACATCACACTGGAAAAACAGGTATGCTACCTTTTGAAAGTGAGTGCATTAAAAGAATCCAGTCCTTTGCTAAGAAGGTCAGCTCTTGAAAGCCTTCAAGAGCTTTGGTAGCTGAGAAAGCTGGAGGGCTGTAAATCCTGCCTTTCGTTGCTAAGAAGCTGTGCTCCTGAGAATCACATCAGTGCTTTCTAACACAGAGAGCAGAATGTGAATCCTTTGTTCCCTGCCTATGTTACACTCCTGAGTACTTGTTTCCTTAGCTAAGAGAACATGCAGGAGAGGCCTATTACGTGAACCTAGAGATTAATTATGAATAGACACAAACTGAGAAAGACAGGCAAAAAGATGTACAGTGTGTGAAGAAAGAAGACTTATTTGCAAAAATGCCAGATGGCAAATGCCATTATACTAGAAATATATGCACTAAAATAATATTCACATGGTAACATTTTAAGATATTTTGTAGTCTCAGCAGTTTTTTTTTCCACTGTGATAAATATCCTTCAAGGAAAGTGCCTTCCCTGTTGGATTATTCAACACAGTCGTTGAAAGCAAAGAAGGAAAAAGCTCAAAAGGTCATTGTGCCTTTAAGTCAAACTGTGACTTACCAGAACTCCTCTTCTCTTTCTATATAGTAAGAGAAACACTTTAAACAACTGGATAATAAATATTATTATCCAATAAAAAATAAATACAGCATGTTTTGAATACATATACAAAGCAATGCATCAGATTTTCTACTTGCACAATTAAAAATAGCACAAATACATTATGTGATAGGTTGTGACATTTGAGGGATTTGATGTACTAATTTCTGCACATATTAAGTTAGAGAAATCCACATGGCCGTGATAGATCATAACATCATTACTAGATGGCTAAACAATAAAAATCATTAACTTATTAATACAGTGTTAGTATTAATAATAATAATAATAATGACATTTATTGACTTACTAGTGGTTCAGGCACTATTATAAGCATCTCACTGCGTCATAATCATTAATACAATCTTATGAGTTGGGTTGTATTATGGATTCCATTTTATAGAGGAGGCACAGAGTATTTGAATAATTTGTTCAAGATCAAACATAAAGTAAGTAGTGGAGCTGAGCTATGAACCCATGTCACCATCAAGAATATTATTTAGAGATAGTAAAATCAGGTGTCTGCATTCCATTAGTAGTGGATTAGGCATGTAAATAATGATAATCATTCTATTTTTCATTTTTCTATATGTTACAAAGCAGTATCCCATTTATGACTTGTTTTGTTCTTTATAGTCTTCTGTAAGTAAAGATAGTATATTACTAATGTTCAAGAAAGTTCAGTGATTTTTTAATGTCATAAGTACAGTAAATGTCATATGAAACCAGAACCAGCTTCTAACATTCGTTTCACTCTAACAGCCTCTTCTGCTCTTCTTATGAATGAATACAATATTGCTAAAGGACTCCTATCAACCCAAGTGATGGTAAGCAACAAAATAATAGCTAGCTAATAAATATCAATATTAATTACAATTTATTTACTTACTCAGAGAATTTTCTCTTCTCAGCTGCCACCACCAACAGCACAGGCATTTTCATGACTCAGAAACTTCTGGCCATTTTCACTCTCTCCTGAAACCCAATTGTTAAATTGTGATTGTTCCTTATTTTAATATGAAATTTTAATCAGTTCTTTTTCTTTTTAATTTCTGCTATTATGAAAATAGATATTCTTAACCTTGTGCCTGGATAACTGCAAAAGCCTGTTACCTTTACACTGGATCTCCCCATTTCAACCAAACCTCAATATTATGAATAATCTCTAACTAGGAAGTCTAGAACTTAAACCCTGTGTCTGCCCTTCACAGCTATGTGACACTGAGCAAGTGTTTAGCTGTCTGTGCCTTGTTATAGTCTTCCTGATAATAGGGATAATGATGGTACTCACTCCCAGCTTGTTATAATGTGTAAGTGAATTGTTACATATAAAGCGATAGGAAGAGTGATTAGCACATAATAAATGTTCAATGAATGTTACCTATTATTATTATTATTATTATTATTATTATTATTAGATCTACTCATTTTGTTTGTTCATAGGATCCTTAAGAGAGATGTGTGGTTAGATGTACCTCCCAGTTAGCCAGTCTTGGGTTTGAATTCTGACAGTTTCTTTCCACACCTGTGTGACCTTGAACAATTTGCTTGTTCTCTTTAAGTCTCAGCCTCTTTATCTATAAAATAAATTTTAATAATGATACCTTTTATGAAAATTAAATGAGATAGTTAATGTATAGCATTGAGCACTAGACGTTGCTTGTGAACAATGCTCATTAGTTGCTATTTTATTCTTTTTTTGAAATTGTTTATTGGAGTTGTTATAAGAAATATCAATATGAAATGTGCTATAAAATCATTAATGAGAAAAATTTTTAGTATATCATGGTATTCAATGGATCCAAATCCACCAAGGAGTTTTTTTCCCCACCAAATGTAATACCAAGACAAACTGTGCTACTTCTTGTTTTCTCTCTCTCTCTCTGTTTATTTTTTTAATCTTATAGATATAAGAAGTTTTGTTAATAACCATATAGCCCTCTTTAATTTGCTTGCTATAACTCAAATAAACAAAAAGCCAAACAAATTTGGAATCTGAATCCAGCAAATGAACAGAATCTCCTAAAAATATATTTATTTTCTAAACTTACCATTGGCTTATTGGCTTCTTTCGGTTTTTCTACCTTAATATGTCTTTTTATCAAACCTGTTTCTCTATTGATAAAGTAGGGACACAAGATTTTACTCCTGTTTTTTTTCCCTTAAACTATCATTAAGTTGGAATACAATTTCTTCCTTTTTTTTTTTTTGTCCTTTTTGAGACCGGCCGCACCATGCTCAGCCAGTGAGTGTGTGAGCACACCGGTCATCCCTACATAGGATCCGAACCCGCGGCGGGAGCGCCGATGCGCTCCCAGCACCGCAGCGCTCCCAGCACCGCACTCTCCCGAGTGCGCCATGGGCTCGGCCCTGGAATACAATTTCCATTTGCAAATAGATTGGATTCTAAAAGTTCTTTAATAATTCAAAGTACATTTTTCCATGTATTCAATTGGAATTCATAATATTTTTTCTCTATGGAAATGTTTCTCATGCTGATTTGTGATTTCTGTACTCCCCCCTGGCAAGTTCAAAAAAACTCATTTAACACATACTGTACAAATGTGATATATGATAGGTTTGCAATGGAAATCGTGGAAATCAATATGAAGAGGGTTATGATGCTAATGAAGTGAAAAATGGGGGCCACATGCAAGCTATTTTCATTGGCTTTCCCAGTTTCTATGTCATTCTCTCCAATACTTGCTAGCAAAATCCCTGTTTTTCCTAAAGATGCCTAATCATAGCTGAGTGCCAACTTCTGGGACTCCAACATAAATGACAAAATTTTCTAAATGAATTTGACAAAAATGAGACTTAACATATCACGTAAGGACTCTTTTGTTTTCTGTACTGTGGATGCAATAAAATCATATACATTGAAAAGCTCAGAATTCAGCCCCAAGAAAGGCCTGTTTTCTTTTGTTAGATGGAAAATTTGACTCACACTTTATTTAAGGTAAGATTTGTTTTTATTTCTTGTCACCTCATTAATTATTATCCTAATTTTTGACAACATGGCCACCATACAGTCTTTTTTATGACTGCAGCCTGATCTAGGGAAAAATGATTGTTGTTTGTCATCCTCCTTTCTGCCACTGCATTTTGGTCTGTCCCTTATTAAAAGCCAAATATTTTAACCTGCAGAATGGAAACTATTACTGCTGATGGTTTCCTTTGTTTTCTGATCTTTATCATTAAGTGAAAACAAACTTTCTTACTCTACAAAAAAGTACCTATTTGGTTACTATATAGTTTCCTTTCACTTAATGGAATGGATAAATTCCAGCAAGGTTAGTTGAAATATTTCCCACTAATTCTCATTATAAATCAGAAACTTATTCCTGTGCTGAGATAGAAATGTAGCAAATTCAACTCAGTTCAAATCAGCAAATATTTATCAAGCACTTACCTTACCTAAGATATTGTGCTGTGCACTGTGTGGTATGCACAGGAGAAAACAATCCTGCCACTGTTCTCAAGGAAAATTAATGATCACCCTAAAAGGAATAGTTCGGTTGTGAATAAGTCTAATACGAGAGGAGTACAAAGATCTTAAAAGGCATATAAAGAATATATTATGGGATTTCAGATAAAAGTGATATCATACCCAGTTGTAGGAAAATGAGAAAGCTTTATGGCTTTTTGACTACTGGAGGAAGGGAGAAGGCATTTCAGGCAGAGTAAAACTCCTGAGCCAAGGCAGCGCTTTTGCATTGGCCTCTTTGAGGAGTAAATTCACTTTGGACAAAGCATGGGCTATGCATAGCGGGATACTAGGACAAAGAGATTTGCATATATTTCACAGTCTGAAATGATGAGTTATTTGTATATGATTAATTAAATATTTAAGAACAAATGAAGGATTTTGAGTAAAATAATAAAATAAGTAGTGCTGTTTAGATTATACAGAATGGTTCAAATAAGGGATCAACCAAACAGGGTTTTATTATGACATCCTTTCAATTTCCTCTTCTTTGGCACAGGTAAAACTCTGGGGTTCCCTCCTGACATCCCTTGTAAGTAATTATTAAGAGATGGTAGCAGAAGTGTTTTTCTGAATGTTGATAAAGAAACAAAGGACATAGCAGAATACAATGTATTCCTGGGGGGGGCAAGTAAAATAAAATTAATAAAGATGCCATAATAAATACACATTTGATCTCTAAGAAATATTAAGAGAAAAAAGCATGGTGCAAAACAATGCATGTAATTCATCCCATTTATGTAAAACCAACCAACCAAACAAACAATCCCTTCTCCTCAAACTGAAAACCCATAGGGTGCAGCTTATATAGGGCTAAAAAATTTGTGAAAGGTTTCACAGGAAACTGTCCTAGTTATTATATTTCAGGAAAAGTGGGCTGGGGTTATCAGGTAGGAGGGAGAAATGTATGACTTACTATCATGCATCATCAAATATAGAAAAAAAATGAGTGTCTTTAATTTTATGAAAGATGGGGTAATTTGGTTTACCACGTACACTTATTTTTCAGTAGAGGAAAAAGTACTAACTAACATATTGGGGAACGTTGTGGACCTTTGCTTTAAGTCAGGATTACTTCTTCAAGAATTAATTTATGATTAATATTTAGGAAATCTAGATATGTTTTGTTTATTTGAAATATCAGTTGAAGAGTATGAAATATTTAGACACTATCATTTTATTTTTCTGCTAGAGTTAAGCACAAATTAAAATTTACCGTGCAGCATGGAAAGGGAGAGGAGGAAGAACAGGTAGGGGAAAAGAGAAATGAGGAAGGAGTCAAACTTCTACCGTTGAACTCTCATAGCAGAGACCTCAAAGGCATAACAGAAGGTTGACAAAATGTCTCACAGAGCTGTGTTCCTGTAGATAATCACTGGACTATGGTAGACAGTGATTCAGTTAGACTTTCTGATTATTTTAGAGTTCATCAGTAAGGATAATGCTAATAGTGTTTAGCATGTAAGATAGTAGTTTTTGATGCCTAAAATATAATAGCAATAAAATAAATAAAAATAATGTTAAGAATCTCAGGTAAAATTACTAAACCTGTGTACAACAAATGAAATTTATCTTACCTAGTTTTAAATTCAAAGCATGGGGGGGGGCAGTTATTATTCCATCTAACTAGAAAAACATACTTGAGAGATGCACTCAATGTCCCAGATTTGACTGGCTTCAAGCAGACAGAAAGGATGGTTGGGTTTCAAGATACATATTTTTGAGGAAAGGAAGTAGAAATGTGAATGCCTGTAGTACTGAATAGGTTCAGCTCTTTTAGGCTCTTCACAGTGGACTAATGGACACAACGCAGGAAGCAGCTCTTTGGGCAACAGTAACAGAAAGAAAGAAAGTAAAAACACACTATTTTAAATTCTCAGGAACTGCAGATATATCTTTTTAATGTACAAAGTATACCTCAGTCATTCAGGATTAAGTGGGTTAGACAATTATTTTTTCCTATGTAGTACTTGAATTAGACTAATTGACAGCATTAAGGGACTAGGTTATATTGTAGGAGATTCTGTCTCTAGGAAGCAACTGGAGGACATTTCCTTTCAAGTTATTCCAGTGTTCCTGGCACATTCAAGTGTCTGGATCTAGGTTCTAAGAAAAGAATCTGTTAACAATATCTAATGGCCAACAGTCTCTGGAATCAATAATTACAGTAGCCCAGGGTTCCCTTTTGGAATACAAAAGCCAATGCTAGTAGCAGCTTGGGGGAGTATCATGGGACATAATAATAAGGACAAATGAGGATAATAGCATGGATCTCTCCCACAGACTTCCCAGCCGCCTGCCGATGTCCCTCATTCCACGGATAATCATTGCATTCTTATCCAGCTAGTTTCTCCTTTCTGAGAAGGTAGGTGTAAGGTACCTGGGGAAAGGGATGAATAGGTATATAATCTCCATCGTGGAATAGAGATTTTTTCTATGCCTTCCAGTGCTCCTCTGATATGTTGAATTGCACCCAAAAGAAGTCTGGAATTAACCTTCTTGACAAGCACAGATATTTCAGCAGAATTCAGGAGAGTGTAAGATCTTTCTAGTAAAGTGTTCAGAGCCTGCACTTCTGACTAAGGTGGAATAACAGGTATGTGATATACTCTCTCTCATGAAACAATGAAAGTCAAACAGACAAATATATTAAGCAATGGTTTTCAAGAAGCCGGACACCAGACAATGAAGGACCGTTGTCCTTGAAAGGTGTAAAACAGCTGAGGTGAGCTCTAGCATTGCTTCAGCTGACAGCCTCGAGAGAGTTTCCAGGCTACTGCCTGGGGAGAAGGAACCCGGGTGAAGCCTGAAGGACACCCTGAATTGAGGAGGTGGAGCTGAGAGTTGGGAGAGACCCAGGTGGCTAGAGGTTGGAGGACAGAAAACTGCACAAAAAGAGAACTACAGAAAACTGCACAAAAAGAGAACTTACAGACGTGTAGACAGTCACCATCAAGTATTTAGCAGAGTACTGACCAGAGCATGGGTGTGAGGAGCCTGTATAAGGCCAGGGAAAAAAATCTTCCCAAACTATTAAAAGGAACATTGTCCAGAGTTCACACAGAGCCAGGAATAGTGCCTGTTCCTACCAGACAAACTGGAAGACCTCCTTATTTAGTCGGCATTGATAGAGTTGTCAGAGGGGCTTGCTGTAGTAGAGAGGAATGATTATTTTGGGTGATGCCTAAGGAATTTTAACTGCAAGACCCAAAGGAGCAAACTATTTCTGAGAAATTTAACTGAACTCCAGAAAAATAGCTCAAGAAGATGTATATAGGAATACAAAATATTCATCACCCAAAAGACTAAAATTTTTCTTTATACAGCCAATTGCCTTTTAAGGAGACTTAAATAATAATTTTAAAATCATATATTTAATATATTGTGGGTAAATATTTCTTTACCATGTATCATTTATTTATTTTTTAAACTCTATATTCCTTTATTGATAATTCTTATGTGTTATGTTTAATATCATCATCTTTGACAAACTAATATATTTTATTAAAAACACTTTATTGAGGAATGATTGACATAAAAACAGTTGTACATATTTAATGTATGCAACTGATGAATTTGGAGATAAGTATAAACCCATGAAACCATCCATAAACATATCCTTCAACTGCAAAAGTTTCCTCCCACCCCCTTTATTTATTATTGTTGTTGTTATTTCTGATAAGAACACTTAACATAAGATCTTCCCTCTTAGCAAGTTTTTAAGTGTGCAATACAGGATTGTTAACTATAGATACTCTGCTATACAGTATATCTCCAGGACTTGTTCATCTTGCATAAGCAAAACTCTGTGCCCTTTGACTAATGTCTCCCTGTTTCCCCCTTTTGCACCCCTGTTAACCACCATTCTACTCTCTACTTCTATGAATTTGACTATTCAAGATTTGTCATATTAATGGGATCACACAGTCCTTTTGTATCTGGCTTATTTCACTTAGCATAATGTTCTCAGGTTCATCTACATTGTCACAATGGAAGGATTTCTTTCTTTTTTAAGGCTGAATAATATTTCAGTATATATATTATTTATCATATATATCGATATTCCAGTATATATATTATCACATTTTCTTTCTACATTTATCCATGAATGGACATTTAGGCTATCTTGGTGATTGTAAATAATGCTGCAATGAAGATGGGGGTGTAGATCTTTCTTCAAGATTCTGATTTCAACTATTTTGAATGTACAGTTGACCCTTAAACCACACAGTTATGAACTGTGCAGGTTCACTTAACATGCAGATTTTTTTCAATAAATATATTGGAAAATTTTTGGTTAGATATGTCATTAACAGTTACATAGACTGCCCAACAGTATTCTATGAATAGGCTTTTAGTAGGCTATTAAGTAACAATGTGGCACACCTCCATGGGGCTTGGGATGTGCAGTGCTAGCATGTAGCAATGGGGTACAGGGGGAATGCGCTAAGTACTTAAGTGGTAGTTAAGTAGATAAGTCTTGGGAGTCAAAAGTTATGCATGGATTTTTCAACAGCATGGGATCGGCTCTCCTAACCCCAGTGATGTTTAAGGATTAAATGTATTTCCAGAAGTGGTATTGCTGGATCATATGGTAATCCTATTTTCAATTTTTGGAGGATCCTCAATACTCTTTTCCATAGAGGCTGCACTAATTTACATTCCCACCAACATTGTATCAAGGTTCCCTTTTCTCCACATCTTTGCCAACTCTTATTACTTTTTTTTTTTTATAATAGCCATCCTAACAGATATGAGGTAATATCTCATGTTTTGACTTATACTTCCCTGATGATTATTAATGTTGAGCACCTTTTCATATACCTGTTGGTCATTTGCATGTCTTCTTTAAAGAAATTTCTGGGGCCGGCCCGGTGGCACACTGCTACAGTGCGCCGCTTGGGAGCGTGGCGGCGCTCCCGCCGAGGGTTCGGATCCCACATACAGACCGGTTCCTGCTCACTGGCTGAGCGAGGTGTGGGTGCGGCACCAAGGTTTGCGATCCCGTTGCCGGTCCTGGTCCGGTGTGGGCGCGACACTGAGAGTTGCGATCCATTGCCGGACACGAAAAAAGACAAAAAAAGGAAAAAAAAAAAAAAAGAAAAGAAATTTCTATTGAGTTCCTTTGGCCATTTTTAAATTGCATATTTATTCATTTCGATTGAGTTGTAGGAGTTCTTTATAGTTTTGCATATTAACTATTTATCTGACATATGGTTTGCAAATATTTTCTTGCATTTCATAGGCTACATTTATATCTTGCTGGTTGTTTGCTGAGCAGAAGCTTTTTAATATTATGCAGTCCTCCTTGACTATTTTTGCTTTTGTTGCCTTCACTTTTAGTGTCCAAGAAATCATGGCTAAGACCAATGTCAAGAATGTTTTTCTCTATCTTTTCTTGTAGAAGCTTTACAGTTAGTTTCAGGTCTTATGTTTAAAGCTTTAGCCAATTTTGAGTTGTTTTTTTGTGTATGGTGTAAGATAAGGGTCCAATTCCATTGTTTTGCATGAGGATATCCAGTTTACCCAACACTATTTGTTGAAGAAACTATTCCTTCCCCATTGTGTATTGTATTCATCTGTTCATGCTGCTTATAACAAAATACCAGGAACTGGGTAATTTGTAAGAAAACAAAATTTATTGCTTACAGTTTCTGAGGCTGGGAAGTCCAAAGTCCAGGGAACACATCTGGTGAAAGTCTTCCTTGGTAGTGGCTTCAGTGACACAGGGTATCACATTGAGAGATGGTAGAAGCAGAGAGAGAGAGAAACTCTCATGTGCTCCCCTTTTAAAGCTCTTAGAACCATACTCATGACCATTATTGTTAATCCATTCATTAGAGCATGGTCCTCAGAATTTAATCGCTTCTTCAAGGCTCCAATTTTCAATTACTATAATAGGATTTCCCACCCTTTTAACACTGTCATGGTGGGGACTAAGCCTCTAATATATAAAACTTGGGGGACATGATTCAGTCCATATCATCCCACCCCTGGCCCCCAAAGTTTATGACCTTCTCTAACATAAATACAGTCATTTCATCCCCAAACTCTTAACTTGTTTCAACTCAAAAAGCCCCAAGTCCAAAGATCCCATGTGTGAAATCAAAACAAGTTATCTACTTCAAAGATACAATGATGGGACAAACATAGGATACATATTTCCATTCAAAAAAGGAGAAATATGTAAAAAAAAAAAAGGGGGGGTAACAGGGTCCTAAGCAAGTCTGAAACCCAGCAGGGTAAGCATTAATCGTACAGCTGGTTGATCGTGTACCCCAACCCCATGTTCAATGTCCTCTTCACACTGGTGTGGGGGTTGGGTCCCCAAGTCCTCAGGCAGCTCTAGTTCTATGGCTTGGGTCTCAGGCCATGCTTTAGCCCTTGCAGGCTAATGTTGCACTCTGGTAACTCGACAATTCTGGGGTCTCTATGGTGATCCTTCTCCCACAGTTCCACTAGGTATGGTCTTTGTGGGATTTTCTGCAACAACTCCAACCTCACATTTCCTTTTGGCATTGCTCTAGAAAAGACTGTATGTGTGAATCAGCCCCTGAGATGGATCTCTCCCTGGGGCCCCAGGCTTTTCCATATGTTCTTTGAAATTCAGTTTGGAGGTTGTCAAGCCTTCACAGCTCTGGCATTAGCAAGACTAGAGACTTTACACCATGAGGATGCTGCCAAGGCTTTGGCTTATAGCTTCCAAACCTGCAGGTCCAGCCACACCTGTGGCCAATTTAGCCATATCTGGAACTTCCACAGCAGCTGGGGTGCTGGTGTGGGGAGCAGCATCCCAAAGTGGCCCTGAGCAGCGAGCCCATGGAGTGCCTTGGGTCTGTTCCCAGAGACCATTCTGTCTCCCTAGTCCTCTGGGCCTGTAATAGAAGGTGCAGCCTCCAAGATCTCCACAATGCCTTCAAGGTCTTTTTTCCCTTGTCTTGATAATCCCTTTCTTCTACATAAGAAATGAAGTAATGATCTTCCTAGCTAACAGTCACTGGGTTACACCATTGCATTTTTCTCCTGAAAATGCTGTCTGCTTCTTGAACACATGGACAAGCTGTAGATTTACTAAATCTTTACACTTGGTTTCCCTTTTAAATTCTGGCTTTACATTGTGCCTTTATAATTCAGCATAGGCTGTTACAAGTAGGCATGCAGCTTCCTGAATGTTTTGCTGCTTAGAAATTTCTTCTTCCAGATATGCTGGTACTTTGAGGTTCCACACTCCATAAAACTTTTGGTCAAGAACAGAATGCAGCCAAATTCCTTGCCAGTTCATAGCAAGGGTGATCTTTGTCACAGTTTCCAATAAACTTCTTATTTCTATCTGAGACCTCCTTAGAATGGTCTTTACAGTCCATACGGGGTACACAATTCAGCCCATATCATTTATTATTGACATCCTTTCTAAAGATCAATTGGCCATATATGCCTAGGTTTATTTCCGAGCTCTTTATTCTGTTCCATTGGTCTATTTGTGTCTTTATGCCAGTACCAAACTGTTTTGATTACTGTAGCTTTGTAATATATTTTCAAATCAGAGTGGATTCCTCCAGTTTTGTTCTTTCTGCTCAAAGTTTCTTTGACTATTCAAGGTCTTATGTGGTTCCAAATTAATTTTAGAATCATTTTTTTCTATTTATGTAATAAATGCCATTGGGATTTTGATAGAGATTGCATTAAATTCACAGAGCACTCCGGCTAGTATGGATGTTTAACAATATTAATTCTTCAAATCCATGAACACAGGGTACCTTTCCATTTTATTTGTGTCTGCTTTAATTTCGTTCATCAATATTTTATAGTTTTCAGTGTACAAGTCCTTTACTTCCTTGGCTAAGTTTATTCTTAAGCATTTTTATTATTGATTCTATTATAAATGGGACTGTGTTCTTAATTTCTTTTTCAGATAGTTTGTTTTAGTGTATTAAAATATTTCCAATTTTTGTATGTTGGTTTTGTATCTTGCAACTTTGCTGAATTTGTTAATTAGTTCCAACAGTTATTTTGTGGAGTCTTGAGTGTTTTTTACATGAAAGATTATGTCATTTGCAAAGAGAGATAATTTTGCTTTTCCTTTCTGATTTGAAGGCCTTTTATTTTTTTTCTTCTTTATCTCCTTTTTGTCTAATTGTTTTGGCTCAAGCTTCATGTTAATAGAATGAAAGATTAAAAAATTACATGATTATCTCAATATAAGCATGAAAAATATTTGACTAAATTTAACATCCTTTCATGAAAAAACTCTCAACAAATTAGATACAGAGGGAACTTTCTTCAACACAACAAAGTCATATGTATGAAAAGCCCACAGTTAACATCAAAGTGGTAAAAAAAATTTAAAAACATTGTGATTTTTTGTTTTTCTTCTTCCTATTTAACTTTTTGAACATACAGAATGCACTTACAGTGATGATACCATTTACAAAGGCAACCTGGAATACTTAATAAATCTGAGAAAGTTTTGTTTTGCAGTTTTCAGTGTACGTTTTAAATATAATTTATAACCAAATAACCTAAAATTTAGCAAACTATTTGAATGAACATTTCATCAAAAAATTTATAATTATTGAAAATAAGCATGTGAAAGATGTTCTACATCATTAGTTATCAGAGAAATTCAAATGAAAACCACAATGAAATACAATTACACTCCTTCTAGATGAATAAGATCAAATAGATTGACAATACCAAATGTTAGTGAGAATGTGAAACAACAAACATTTTCATACATCTCCAGTAGAAATGTGAAATGATACAAGCACTTTGAAGATAAAACTAGAAGTTTTTAAAATGTTACTCACATACCTACCATATAAACTACGCATTTCATTCCTAACTATTTCCCCAAAGGAAAACAGAGCACATGTTTATATAAAAGTTTATATATAAATGTTCATAGCAGCTTTATTTTGAAGTAAAAAATGAAAATAACCCAAATGCTCATCAACGGTGAATGGATAAACAAACTGAAATATTCATAGAATACTACTCAGCAATCAAAAGGATTAAACTCTTGATATATGCAATATCATGAATGAATCTCAATAAGTTTATGCTGAGTGGAAGGATCAGACATAAAAGACCATGTACTGTATAATTTCATTTATATAAATCTGTAGAAAATGTAAACCAATTGATAGTGACAGAAAACAGATTAATAGTGCTTGGGATTGGGGCTTGGGGACATTACAAAGGGATGTGAAGAAACTTTAAGGGTTATGAATACATTCACTATCTTGAGTGTAATGTTTATATCACAGTTGTATACTTGTGTCAAAACTTTTTAAATGGCATACTTTACATGTAATTTATTATACATCAGCTATATCTCAAAAATATTAAACAAATTCAATATAACTGTAGTGGATTCAATTATGTCCCCCCCGCAAAACTCACTGAGGCTTGAATTGTCTCCCAAGTTTTATGTATTAGAAACTTAGCCCCGACTGTGACTATTAAGAGGGTGGGAAATTCTATTATGGTAATTGAAAGGTGGAGCCTTGAAGAGGTGATTGAATTGCAGGACCATGCAGTAGTGAATGGATTAAAAATGGTGGTCAGAGGCATGGTTCTGAGGGCTTTAAAAGAAGAGGAGAGTCTGTTTGTCTGTCTGTCTGTCTCTCTCTCTGCTTCCACCATCTTGCAATGTAAGATTCCTGGGTCACTGTTACCACCACCAGATGGACTTTGGACATCCCATCCTCAGAAACTGTAAGCAATAAATGGTTGTTTTTCTTTACAAAATCACACAGTTTCAGGTATTTTGTAATATGCAACATAAACGGACTAATACAATAACTTCAAAGTAAACTTTTTTTAAGATTCCAGAGTCAAATCTTGAAAAACAAAGTGTCTTCCAATGATTTTGTGATGGTCTACCACCCAGTGTTTGTGGAGATGTGGAAGATGGATAGCCCTTGCTCAGGCTGGTTGTAAATGCTTTTTTTCCTACTTCTCCTCATATTTGACATGCCCTCCTAGTATCCTCAGCTCCATGTGTCAAAATCACAAGTCTTCTCCAGTTCCATTTCAAAGGATATTTTTTCCATGAAGCCTTTATTGTTTTCCCAAGCTAGAAATTATTTCTCATTCTTCTGAATCTCTGTTAGCCTCTAGTATGCGTCTCTTTGATTATATTTATATTCTTTGCCTTGTTCACAGTGTTAAAAATCTTTTTTTTTTTTTTTGTAGCCAAGATGCTTTGAGTCACTGAGATAATTTGAAATACATCAGTAACACTTATGGAAACTGGATATATTTTTTTGATGTCTGAATGCTCAGAACCCTGGGGTTTAGGCTTGTGATGTCTCTGGCTTTCAAAGTATGTCTTCTGACCTAGGTATTTTCCACAGTACATTCCCTTCCTGATTTCAGCCTCCTGTAAACATCACATGATAGTACATATAATGGAAAATTTATGCGACTTTAACCTTTACTCTGAATTCTACAATATTTATTTTCAAATGAGTCTCTAATTTGTTTCATCTAAGCTGTTTTTGCTGCGTGACCTCTTCTCACTAAATTCTCTCCACAATCCCAGTGGTAGTTATTAATATTATTTTCATTTCATAGATGATGAGAATGAAGCATCTAGGGGTATCTTAAATACATGGTCAAAGTTATCCAGCCAATAAGTGAAGAAATGAACAGTGGTAGTTATTTCCCTCTGACTCCAAAGCCCATGCTTTTAATCAGTACATTATGTCACCTTTCCAACATATCAAGTAGAATATAAAATGTCAAATGATATAAGGTTAATGGGATTAGGGGTGTAGATGTAATCTGTTTTAGTCAACAACAAAATACATGTTAATATTTGTAACATTATCTAATAGTTTTACTTAGGCCTTTGGTCTCTTCAATGGTAAATTCAAACCAAGCCTGCCAATGTAAGTTAATTATTTTCTTTAAAAAAAAAAAAAATTAGATAACATAATTCTTTTCTATAATATTATCTAATACCCAATCTGTGTTCACTTTCTCTGTATTGTTTTTAAAATATCTTCTTATGGATAGTTTGTTCAAATTACAATCTAAACAAATTTCACACATATTTTTGACATCTCTTTAGTACGTGTAATGATAATAACAGTTATCCTCCATTTTTATGACATTTATTTATTTAGTTATTTTAAAAGTTTTTTAAATTTTATTTTGTTTTATTTTTTATTTTTTTATTTTTTGAATTTTTATTTTGTCGATATACAATGTGGTTGATTATTATGGCCCATCACCGAAACCTCCCTCCCTCCTCCCTCTCCCCCCTCCCACCCAACGATGTCCTTTCCGTTTGCTTGTTGTAACAACTTCAAAGGATTGTAGTTGTTATATCTTCTCCCCCCCACCCCGGTTATTTTTGTGTGTGAGTGAATTTATTTATTTATTTTTAGCTCCCACCAATAAGTGAGAACATGTGGTATTTCTTTTTCTCTGCCTGACTCTTTTCACTTAATATAATTCTCTCAAGGTCCATCCATGTTGTTGCAAATGGCAGTTATGACATTTATTTTTAAGAAAATGAGTCATGGATTATTGTTCTTTTAAAGTATCCCAAATGCCTCTTAAATTACATAACAGGACTATTAGATCATATATGAATCACAAGCAAAAGTTAGGTTTTATAAAACTTTGAACATATCTTAGGACTCAGCTAAGAGTTTTGCACATAATAGGAATGCAATTGCTGAGGCAGACTGAATTGGAGTCTAAAGAATCACTGAAAACTTATCCTTATAATCAAAGTGTGAAGACACCTCTTTCTGTCTCCACCCAAATATGGGTACATGGTCGCTTATGCTCCAGTGTCCAGTGGAAAGAGCTATTGCCATACCCGATGCCTGTTGTCCATTCAGTGCCAGCATTCTCAGTAGGCCTGAGAGTTTCCTGCATTTCTAATAGAGATGTGCACACATACACATCTACACTCACATACAGTGCACACAAATGAAAACAAACTTCTAAACCACTGTAGATTACATTTTTACCTCACTGAAGTTCATAACTAATTGACTCTGTCCATCTGTTAGAGAGTATTTAATTTCCTCTCTATTTTTTCCCTTGTTCAACACTTTTCAATTTCAGTGTATGTAATAGCAAATGCTGCTATTGACTGAATGAAAGACAAAAAATTAGATGTGGTCTCTGATATATAAACCATTTTCTTTTAACCCAAAGGAAACAGAAGGCATTAATGTTTCTCAACCAGTTGGTAGAGACCATTATTTAAATTAAAATTAAAGAAAAATAAATTTGCTGCACGTTGCAAACTACTCAGATCAGAGAGGATATTGCAGCAGATCTCTGACTACCACTTCGATGGGGTCTATCAGAGAGCAACGACGTAGTTAATGTGGTAGCCTAAATTTTTCCAGTAATAGAGCATATCAGCTTTGTCTGGAGACTGACTTGCTAATTATTCAGGCCCTAAATAATGCAAGCCATGTTCTCCTTTATTAGCTAATATCTTTCAGAGGTTGGAAAGATGGTTATAAAAACCAATTAAAGGGATAGTTTTCTAGCATGGTGGACCAGTTCATAATATGCACAATATGAAATGCTATGTGAGAAAGTCATTATCAGAATATTATCCCCCAGTTTATATTAGTTTTTAATTTTTTTTCTTCTTTTTATATCACATCCAATACAAAGCCTTTGATGGTGTTGTTATAACTCTTGTTCAATACCGAGAAATTCTAATTCCATAAAATTCCTTGATACCACATTAACCTTGTATCAGATAAACAAGCACATTGGAAACTGTGGCTAATACAGCTGAATATGAATATAATGCATTGTATTTGAACAGAAATAGAAGAGAGTACAGAAGCCGCCTGAGGAATAGATAACCTTGTTACTTGAAAATGCTACTCTTTTAATACTTCTGTTCCATTAACTAGTATTTGTTGGAGAAAATCTGTTGTTTTATGTACAGAGAAATGCTATGTTTTAAACAATCCTGCTTTATTAATTTAGTACTTTTGTGTTATTCAGTACTTTGGAAGACATTTTTCCTATTAGTAGACAAGAGTAAATAACAACTCTTCTGTTATGATTCAAAAACCATAACAGTAATTTAGAAGACCATATTTAATTCTATTATAACACATTCCCAAAGTAATTTTTCTATCTGTGTAGTTTTAAGAGTTGAACTGCATATAAGTATATGGTAGGCTGAATGACCCTCCAAAGATTGCCAAAGTTCTGGAATCTACTTTGTACTGTAAAAGTAACTTTGCAGATGCTTTTAAAGTAAGGATTTTGAGATGGGAAGATTATCCTGGATTGTCCAGGTGGGCCCAATGTCTTCACAATGGTCCATAAAAGGTATGTAGGAGATTTCAGAGTCAGAGGATTAAGTCCATGTGGTGGCAAGAGTAAAGATTAGAATAATGCACTTTGAAGATGGAGCACAGAGACAAGAAATACAGGTAGCCACTAAAAGCTGAAAAAGTCCAAGAAACAGACTTTTTCCTCAGAACTTCAAGAAGAAACTAGATCTGCTAACATCTTGACTTTAGCTTAGTTGAGAGGATTTGGGATTTTTGACTTCCAAAATTATAAGAGAATAAATTTATTTTGTTTAATTGACTAAATTTGTGGTAAATTGTTACAGCAGCAATAGGAAACTCATACAATGTAGTTTAAAACTTGTGATAAAATTTCTGAAACATATAGTTCCTTTGAGAGTTGTATGTTTATACCATGTCTCAGGCAGACCAAGGACTGGGAGTCAAAACTATCTGTTTTAGGATCAGATGCTAACAGTTATCAGGCCTGCAATCTTAGGAAAGTTAAGCTTTCTGAGTTGTTTTCCTTATCTGTAAAATAGGAAAAAATAATAGCATCTACCTTTTAATGTAATTATAAGGATAAAATGAGAAAATACATGTAAAAGCATTAGTATAGTGCCTTAATGAATAATAAACAATTGATTTTTTTTTGCTATTATGACATTTTAAGCACATGTGCATCTCTGTTGACCCACTCAGTAAAAGTGTTAGTGTAGAATAATCAGTGAGGAACCAGATAATAAGAGGATTTTTTTTTTTTATGACTAATGAATAAAGCAAGTAGTGTAATCAAAAGACTAGGATGACATCAGGAACCAAGAAGCCACAAGGATTGGAGGGACAGAGAAAACTAAGGTGAGACATAGGTATCGCAAAGAGAACTAGTTTTTATTGAATGCCTTCTCTATTCTACACGAACTTTTTATACATGTTAATCATAATGTTACTACAGGAAAGATGTTTTATTTCCATTTTACAAAGGAGAAAAATAAAGCAACAGGAAATTAAGTTGCTGCAAACAAGGTCACAGGCTTAGTAAATGGCAGACTAAGAATCTGAACTAAAATCTGACTAATTTTATAGCCTATGTACTTCAACAACAGTAACAGGGAAAGTCTGGCATCATTAAGTGAGCTAAATCCATCATTCAGGACAAGAATCTGTCCCGACCTGCGGGATATTCAATGCAGACCCTGGAGGGGGGAGTGAGAATTGGATGGGACAAGAGACACGAGAAATGGAGACAAGACAGTATTCTGATCAAGTCTCGTTTATTAGCCAGAAGGTCACAGCTTATATAGCCAGCAGGAGGGAATCAGCAGATAAGGAAGTATGCAGATGTTTTCTGGGAAAAACCACAGGGCAAATCGTTTCAGGAAATGGAACATTTCTCAGCTATCTAAAGCAATGCAGCGGTGATCTATGCCTAGGGCTGTGCAAGCAGTAAGAAGGAGAAAATGGTGGAAAGGTCACAGCATTTATATCTTTAGTGCGAGAAGGCTATTAGCAGGGCTTCATGACCCTGGGCAGGCTATGACCGGGCTCTTT
Source organism: Galeopterus variegatus (assembly GCF_000696425.1). NCBI lineage: Eukaryota > Metazoa > Chordata > Mammalia > Dermoptera > Cynocephalidae > Galeopterus > Galeopterus variegatus. The sequence continues at coordinate 198,001 of NW_007726630.1, read as the reverse complement.
GGCCCCAGACAAGAATCTATTCTGGCTTGGTGATCTGGGATTCTCAGCTGGATTCTGGTCCTAGGACACTTGCCTGTGACTTCAAGAACACAGGAATCATGTCTTTTACCTTTCTACATGCAATGAAGAACTTCAGGCTTGGCTAGGTGATTAAGTATGGTCAGTAAATTTTTTAAGAAGAAGGTTGAAGGCCTAGCTTATAATAGAGATGTTTATTTGTTTAAGTATTTCTCTAGTAAATCCCTTGATCCAGCAAATTACCTCTCTAAATTATCTTTTTTGGTTAATCAATTATTTTATTTATAGGGAATATTCTAGAAAAGTTTTGATTATATTTTTTGCTAGAATAATCCATCCAAATATGACAATCCAAGTGGAAGAATGAATTTAGTTTATTTAGTGGAGCTGAACTTTACCTGACAAAACAATTTGAAGAGAATAGATTTTAAAGTTAGTCAGAGGCTCTATTAAGGGATAGGCCTTCAACCTTGCAGTAGAACAATTCCTTATCCATGGTCTGTCCCTACTCGCCCAGTAGCTTAATTCTGTGTTGGTCCAGGTAGCTTATTTTACATTCCTGTGGTCTTGTTGCAACAAATTGACCATATTTAAATCATAGAATTGGAAAACGTGTGCTTTTGTCATTTATTTATTTAATCATTTTAAGGGGAATAAAAGACTCCCCCCAAATGTGACAACATTTTCATCTAGTTAAAATTCACCTGCTTGGTATCCCATTGTTTTATCAATCATAAATCCAACATCTGCTAGAGATTTGTATGCTTCTAGTGAAATATGCTTTGTTATTTACCCTGTGTTTGATTTAATTGACAATAATTTTCATACTCTTTTTCTGTCCCTTTTTAAAAATTAGAGCATCTACTTTCAGGCCCTGAGGGGAACAAATGAGGCCATAAAAATGTTTCTATTTATTTCTGGTATAATAAGGCTATTTCCCCCTAGTTTCCCAGAAAAGAAACTTTAGGGTCAACTTTGACATTTGCTTCTATCCTTAATTATGTTATTCACTGTCATTAGTCCTATAATTTTCTTTCTTTATTTTTTTCCTTTTTTTTTTGTCTTTTTTCGTGACCGGTAACGGGATCGCAACCCTCGGTGTCGCGCCCGCACCGCGCTCAGCCAGTGAGCGGACCGGTCTCTATATGGGATCCAAACCCTCGGCGGGAGCGCCACCACGCTCCCAAGTACCGCACTCAACCGAGTGCACCACCAGGCTGGCCCCCTATAATTTTCTTTAAACTGTGTTTTGGATTCATTCTCCTGCCACGTTTCTGATAGTCTTTCTCCACTGATAATGTCAATGACAGTTACATGTATTTGTTAGACTCATGTATATCAGGAACTCTTCTATGTGGTATACATGCATTAAAACATTTAATGATCACAACACTCTAATAATGTAAGTACTGTTATTATCTTTATTTTTTCAATAAGGAAACTAAGCCATCAGAAAGTTTAGCTTGCTCCTGACCTTACAGTTAGAAAGTAGATAAGTATTACAGTAATTTTCTGGTTGTTTTTTTTTGACTTTCTTCTTTCCTCCACACAATCTATATCAAATTAATTGACAGGCAATTACTTCTTTGAAATATCACTGTTACTGTGTTACACATATTCTGAAGAATCAATTACACCTAATGAATGCTTACTGTATCAGTTCATCAATTCCTATCATTAGTTTAGTTTATCTTTAAGGTTCTGTGTAATCTGCTTCATTTTGCATTATCCATTTCTGGTCTCCTCAACGTCTTAGTTCTCCTTCCCTTTTTCTCATTCCCAATACAAATAAGAACCCTTGGTGTCAGATATATACCAGAATTTGAAAATTTTTGGATCTTGGAAAGATACTGATGGAGACATATCCATAAAGTATGTAACAAACCCTAGTTGGTTAGTCTGAACAATGGCTTTCTATTTTGTTTATCTTCTAAAAAACCCGACTTCTTTGTTTCATTGATTTTTTGTATCATTCTTTTGGTCTCTATTTTGTTTACTTCTGCTCTGCTCTTAATAATTTCTTTCCATCTACTAGTTTTGGAATTCGATTGTTCTTGTTTTTCTAGTTCTTTGAGATTAAACATTAGGTTTCTATTCTTCTGATGTAAGCACTTATCGCAATAAACTTCCCTCTTAGTACAGCTTTTGCATTATCCCATAGGTTTTGGTATGTGCTTATATTTTCATTTGTGTAAAGGAATTTTTTGATTTCCTGCTTTATTTCTTCTTTGACCCATTAATTTTATTCCATTGTGGTCTGAAAATATACTTGATATGATTTCAATCTTTTTAAATTTGTTGAAACTTACTTTGTGGCCTAACATGTAGTCTGTCCTGGAGAATGATCCATGTGCTCATGAGAAGAATGTATATTCTGTTGTTGTTGGGTTAAATATTCTATATGTTCATCAAGTCCATTTGGTCTAAGATGATGCTTAAATCCAATATTTCTCTGCTGATTCTCTGTCTCAGCTAATCTGCTTAGAGTGGCATGTTAAATTCCCCAACTATTACTGTGTTGGGATCTCCCCTTAGATACAATACAGTTGCTTTATATATCTGGCTACTACAAAGTTGGGTGAATATATATTTATGATTATTATATCTTCTTGTTGCATTCATCCTTTTATCATTATATAATGTCCTTCTTTGTCTCTTTTTATAGTTCCTGGTTTGAAGTCTATTTTACCTGATATAAGTATGGCAACTCCTGCTAATTTTTGGCTTCCATTTGCATGGAATATTGTTTTCCATCCCTTCACTATTAGTCTATGTGTCTTTATTGGGAAGGTAAACAAAATAGACAAGCTATTGTTCAGACTAACTAAAACAAAAAGAGAGAAAAGATCCAAATAACAAAAATCAAATATGAAAAAGAAAACATTACAACAGATACCACAGAAATACAAAGAATAATTAAAGACTATTATGAGCAGCTATATGCCAACAAATTTGAAAATCTGGAGGAAACAGATAAATTTCTAGTCACATGCAAACTACCAAGACTGAACCAAGAAGAAATACAAAACCTGAACATATCAATAACAACCAACGAGATTGACATAGTAATCAGTAGTCCTCCAACCACAACAACAAAAGCTCAGGACCAGATGGCTTCACTATTGAACTCTACCAAACCTTTAGAGAAGAATTAACACCAATCTTTTTCAAACTATTTCAAGAAATTGAAACAGAAATCATTTGCCCAAATGCATTCTATGAGGCTAGCATCACCCTGATACCAAAATCAGATAAAGATATAACAAAAAAAGAAAGCTACAGGCCAATATCCTTGATGAACATGGATGCAAAAATCCTCAACAAGATGTTAGCAAACACAGTACAACACCATATCAAAACAATTATACCCCACAATCAAGTGGGATTCATCCTAGGGATGAGCAGATGGTTCAAAAATATGCAAATCAATAAATGGGATACACCACTTCAACAAAAGCAAGGACAAAATCCGTATGATTATCTCAGTAGATGCAGAAAAAACATTTGACACAATTCAGCATCCTTCATGGTAAAGACTCTCAACAAATTAGTTATAGAAGGAAAGTATCTCAACACAGTAAAAGCCATATGTGATAAACCCACTGTTAACATCATCCTGACTAGGAAAAAACTGAAAGCTTTTCCTTTAAGAACAGGAAAAAGATAAGGATGCCCACTCTCACCACCCCTATTCAAAATAGTATTGGAAGTAGTAGCCAGAGCAATCAGGCAACGGAAAGAAATGAAGGGCATCCAAATTGGAAAAGACAAAGTCAAATTGTCACTGTTCACAGATAACATAATACTATGTATATAAAAACCCATAACCTCTACCAGAAAACTCCTAGAGTTCATAAACAAATTCAGTAAAGTCGCAAGATACAAAACCAACACACAAAAATCAGTAACATTCTTATACGCCAATGATGAACAAGCAGAAAAATAATTCAAGAAAGCAAGCTCATTTACAATAACTACCAAAAGAATAAAATTCCTAGGGGTAAATTTAACCCAACAGATGAAAGATCTCTATAGTGAGAACTACAAAACACTGCTTAAAGAAATTAAAGAGAACACCAAAAGATGGAAAGACAGTTCATATGTTGGAAGAATTAATGTGGAAATGTCCATACTGTCCAAAGCAATCTACCAATTCAATGCAATCTCCATCAAAATACCAATGACATTTTTCTATTTCTTCACAGAAATAGAAAAAAAAATCCTAACATTCATATGGAACAAGAATAGACCCCCAAATAGCCAAAGCAATCCTGAGGGGGGAAAAATAAATGAGTAAATAAATAAATGAAAGAATGGAAGCATTATGTTATCTGACTTTAAACTATACCACAAAGCTATTATAACTAAAAACAGCATAGTACTGGCATAAAAACAGACACATGGACAAAGGGAACAGAATAGAGAACCCAGAAATCAACTCATGTACTTACAGCCAACTGATCTTTAACAAAGACACGAAGAACATACATTGGGGAAATGACAACCTCTTTAGTAAACAGTGCTGGGGAAAATGGACATCCATGTGTAGAATAATGAAACTATACTCATACCTCTCACTATATACCAAAATCAACTCAAAATGGATTAAAGACTTAAGTATAAGGCCTGAAACTATAAAACTCCTAGAAGACAATGTAATTGAAACACTTCAGGATATAGAACTAGGCAAAGACTTTATGAATAAGACCCTAAAATGAGAAGCAACAAAATAAAAAATAAACAAATGGGATTACATCAAACTAAAAAGCTTCTGAACAGTAAAAGAAGCAATCAACAGAGTGAAAAGACAACTTACTGAATGGGAGAAAATATTTGTGAACCATACATCCAACAAGGGATTAATATCTAGAATATACAAGGAACTCAAATGCCTTTGCAGTGAAAAAAATCCATATAAAAAATGGGCAAAGGATCTGAACAGGCATTTTTCAAAGGAAGATATACAAATGGCCAACAGGTACATGAAAAAATGCTCAGCACCTCTCATCACGGAAATGTAAATCAAAATCACATTGAGATATCATTTCACCCTAGCTGGACTAGCTATTACCAAAAAGACTAAGAATAACAATCGCTAGTGAGGATGTGGAGAAAAAGGAATTCTTCTACACTGTTCAGACTATAAAATAGTATAGCCATTATGGAAAACAGTATGGAGGTTTCTCAAACAACTATAGATAGAACTAACATATGATCCAGTGATCCCACTTCTGGGTATATACCCAAAGTAATGGAAATCATGTCAAAGGGATACCTGTAGTCCCATGTTCATTGCAGCTCTATTTACAATAGCCAAGATAAGGAACCAACCTAAATATCCATCAGTGGGTGATGAATAAGGAAAATGTGGTATATATACACAATGGAATACTAATCAGCCATAAAAAAGAATCAAATTCCTCTATTCACAGCAACATGGATGCTCTTGGAGAAAATTATGTTAAGTGAAATAAGCCCAGCACCAAAAGAGAAATACTGCATGTCCTCACTCATAAGTGGGATCTAAGAAAGAAGGAAGGAAGGAAGGAAGGAAGGAAGGAAGGAAGGAAGGAAGGAAGGAAGGAAGGAAGGAAGGAAGGAAGGAAGGAAGGACCACAACAATACACTGAATTTTCAGAAGGAGAAAACAGACCTATGGTTACTAGAAGTGGCAAAAGGGGAGGGGAAGGGGGGTTAAGGAGAAATTGGGTAAGGGACACAAAGAATAATTATGATTTGTAATTATGAACATGCTAATAATACTCATTTAATCATCACATATTGTACACAAATACCAATGTTCAACTCTGTACCCCATAAATATGTGTAATCAACTATGTTTCAGTTAAAAAATGAATTAAAAAAAACCCTAGTTGGATCTGTAACAATATCTTTAAAAAACATAAATATCTTTGTAGCAGAACATATAAATACAGTAATTGAGATAAATAAAGACTATTAAAATTCTTATATCAGTTCAGGTCCTACTTTCTCAATAAATGAGTTACAAAAAGTTTCAGGCTTCAGAATTTTGTGGATTTCATTACTGAATATTAAAAATTGTGGAATTTACTATATTCACTATCTCAAAGTCATAATATTATCTAAACTGTAACAATATTCCTACATTCACATGTATACATCTTATTGTTGATTCAATCCCTGTCCCATGAATCCTACGCGGAAACACAACCCAATGTATCTCTTTCATCTGCACTTAAAAGCCAACCCACACACTTTAACACTAAGTTAAATCCGCACACTTTAACGCTTGAATCTGTAAGTTTTTCACACACATTCATTTTTCTCAGCTAGACCCTAAGCATATAGAAACTAAGCATCATGTCTTATTTTATATCACTCCATAACAAGGTGGAATCACATTAGAGTTTAAATTACTATTTAGATACTTTTCTTAGGGCTCCAGGAAATTACTGGATTGACTGTGTTTCACAAGGTGAATCAAGTTTATATAGAAAATTGATAAAGATAAGAAAGTTGCTTAAATGATTAGTTGTGTTTTCTTTCCTCATAATGAGTTAGAACAAATTTACTTATTATTTTAATTATATGTAGAGATGTTAAGTTAATTATTGACACATTCTAGGAAGTACACTGTAGTGTATACAAAGATCTTGAGCTTTGAAAATATGTAGGCCAGGGTTTAACTATTGATAAATAAACTAACCCTTCGGAGCCTACATTTTCCCATCTGTAAAAACGATAGCTAATAGTACCTACTTGCAAGAGTTTTTCTGGAAGACATATATTAAATGTTTGCCCCCCAACACCTTCTGCTTGTCAAAGCAAAAAGAGTCCAAGATCTCCTCCTGTCTACCTGCCAACATTGTCCTGTAACTTTGCAGAAGTCACTTGTAAGTCCTTATAGCTATTACTTCATTTCTAAAGAGGAGAGAACTATTTTATCTAATATAAATTAGAAAGGTGGATCACTTAAGGTCTTTCAAGAACTGATATCAATGAATCAATGAATTCACCAAACCGCTTAGTATATAATGTGTGTGTTCTTTTATTACAGTTTGTTGTAAAGAACTTATGCGGTGTTTGGCTTTCAGGAGTACTCACATAAATGATAGTAAATTTTTCCTAAGGCATATTTATTTTCCGTATGATAAAATTCTAAGACTTTCAGTAGATTAGCCTGTTTCACATCTTTGCTTAGTAGGAAATAGGGTTGCCAAGAGAAGTTAAAAGTCCAGCCTTGGAATAATGCAGTTGTTCTGGTGCTATTTTAGGAGTAAAAAGCAGGAGGAATCCTGAAAGATAGGTGACAGTTTAAGGGACCTGGTAGCATGTACTTGGTGGTGGTATTGATGTTAGAATATTGCACCCAAAAGTTACTGGTTAAATTATAAGAGTTATTTGAGGGCTAAATGCAATATAGTAAACTATCTAAATCTCCTGAAAATTCCAGAATCAAATGACATATGCTCTGGCTCTAAAGCAGGTGTTTGATACTGAAGAGTTTGGAAGGCTCTCAGATGTGCTCTTTGATTTGTAAGAGAGATTAACACAGTTTTTTCTTCTTGATATCAAATAACATTTTATCTTTTACTCTGCAATTCTGTCCACTTTAAACAGTCTAATCATCTTCTGTGTGTGGTTTTACCAGAAGAACATCACTTATCTTCTCTAAGATTCAGCTTCCTAATCTGTAAAATGGGATAATAATAGTCCACAATGCATGGATTTTTTGAGAATTGAATAAGATAATATATGTGAAGTGCCTTTACTAAGTAGCTTTGTAAAAGTTACCTAATGAAGATGATTCTGTCAATGGTGACACAGGCTCCGTTAATGAGGAAAATGTCAAGTGAGAAAGAGTAACAAGATGCAGAGAAGAACATGGAAAAACCAGCAGGAGGAGGAGCATAGAGATCAAAGGAGAACAAGCATGGAACACTGCCAGTTCTTTCCTGCCTGAGTTCAAAGTTTTTTTTTTTTTTTTTTTTTTCTCATAAGACCAAATACGACACAGCTCTAAATGCCAGCTATAACAAATTCCCTTATAAATCTGCATGACTAGCTATCTAAAGCAATATGATTTATAATTTATCAGCATGGGCTTTCTAATGGCAAAAACATTAGTATAAATCCTCATTTCAAAACTTATCAGTTATATGACTTGGCATAAATTATTTAAGTACTCTAAATTTTGGTTATATTTGTAAAAGGGAGGCTATTAATAACATCTACTTTGCGGGTTGCTGAGAAGATTTAACAAGATGAAGGAAGACTAGGCATGGATTAACACGATGCATGAGATATAGATTAATAAATTGTGGTTATTGCATTTATATTTATATTTATTGTATTGTATTGTATTGTCTCGAAACAAAATTCGACACAAAAGCATTAAGAACTCTTGCATAATTAGAGTGGACAGTGAGTATATGCCGTGTGTGTGTGTGTGTGCACGTGCGAACATGTGAGAGAGAGAGAATGAGACAGAGTATGTGCATAAAGTCCAAGGGTGAAAAGGTAGGATGTGCAAACACTGGGCACACTCCATAATGCTGTGTTGGTTTTTGATTAACTGATCAAAGGAAAGTTTACTATTTTGTCTCTGTGTGATCTTGATGTGTTTTTTTATGAGCATGATTGGTGAAAGCCATTTCACTGAGATTTTCCAATTCTTTTACTAATATATTACTGTGACTTTTACTCTGAACAATGAAATAATTTCTCCTTCTTCTTGAATGTGTATGTGCAATGATTCCTGGATAAAAAAGAAACCCAGGGAGTGGTCAGAGAGGCTCAATCCTTGCATTAAGAAGAGTGGAAGTGATCTGCTACCAGTGATATTTGAGGAACAACAGGAAACCTTAATTTGTGAATATTTTGACAAACTTCTAACTAGAACAGAAAACTTTCAGCAGTCAAATTTGTAGATATAATGAACTAACCCGTGCACTGAACTATTGTGCTGATTTCTACCAATTTATTTCTAATTTATAGGCATTTTAAAATTATATTCAGAGCCTCTTTTTTATACTGTCTAGCATGAAAAATATTGTTAAGATTAAATGAGCAGCATTTTTCTCAGTTCGGTTCAAACCACAGATGTTAAGTTTGATTTTATTTCTAACAGTGAGATTGAAATTCTATTTTAATATGCAGAACTGCAGCCCAGGGAGTCATAAAATACAGAGTGTTTTCATTAGATGATGGCCCTGCACCTCTAGTTAACAGGAAAGCTGATTCATCAAACAGCAACTATCAAGACAGCATTAACTAAGACCTGGAATGAAAACATGAGATTGGAGTGAAAATTACCTGTTTTGCATCATGTAATTGTAACTTTGGAGAAATTCCTAGTTTGTGGCATAAAATGGTTTTTATGGATACAGGAGTGTTTGCTCTAAATTTGCTGCAGATGGTCCGAAGATTGAACATTTTCTGCATTTCAAAGGGATTTTAAATTTTATATCAGTTGCCACTAATTTAAAGGAATGAACATTCACCTTTATGCTTTCTGCTCTCCACCAGAAAAAGAAATAATCAGAACTAATTCTGCATTTGAATTGGTCTCAAATATTTACCTACACAAAATAAAGAGTTGGAATTTGGGGTCATTTTATTCTAGTGGACTTCACGGGTAAGGGATTCCATCAGCCGGTCAAAATGTCCCTATGAACTACACAGTCAATGAATTTTGACATGATCTCTTCTGAGTGTATAATTGGTTAGAGAAAAAGGGATAGATTCTCTTCTCAGTGAATTCTAAAGCAGTCTATCTAAAAATGATACAAGTAACAACAACAGTAAGAATAACAAGAAAAAGCTATTTTTTTTTGATACATGTAGTCATTACAGTTTATCATAAAATGTAAAAGCTAGAAGGAACTTTGAAGATCATGTAGTTCAACGGATTTAAGCTGTTCTGTGGAGTTGACTTGCAGTTTGCTTTAAGTGGAAAGGGGGAAACTGAGAGAACAGTTGATGGATATACTTTTTGTTGAGGCCTCCAGGCCCCCATCTCTTTCAATTTCAGCAAGATCACCTTCATTTTACCTGTTTAATCTGATGGTTTTATTGAAGGGTTTCTTTGGAAAATTAACTAGAATATATAAGAGTTTTTGAAAACTACATCAACCTAGTAATACTACCAAAGTTCTAAAAGCCAAAACTAGAACCCTGCTCCCTGACTCCTAACACTGTTTTTATTTTTAAACTGCATAATGACATTGGGTTATTACCATAGGGTCAGTGTGTGTATTCCCATGATGTACATTCATTCTGCATATTAACCAGTTGATGTTACGTTTGAAAGCAAACACCTAAAGAACTTTTATATGACTTTTATATAACATGTTCCCTGTACATAGAGACCTATTTAAAATACTCTGATCTTTTATGGGAAAAAAATAGGGACCAAATGTTATACTGTGGGTAGAACTCTAAATAACTTCCCAAGTATATGATTTGATGATGAAAAATAAAACACAAGAACTTAAGGTAACAGAAAAGTGAAAAACCAAATAATAATGTTTATTTGTTGACTAGTCATTTAAATTGAACAATATTTATCAAAATATTATCAAGTTCAAGTGATTTGACTAAATGATGACTTTGGTTCAGAAAAATTACACTTCTGCATATGTGACATATACTCAATTTGAATAATCAGTGAATGCCTCAAGGAGACAGAATAATTAGTTAATTTGTAGAGTAACCAGTAATACTCAATGTACTAGATTTATTATAAAATGAGGTTTAGATATATTGATTGATGTAGGAGTAGAAAAACATTTAAGGCCAGCATTGGAAGAGAAATGGGAAAGGAATGAATGATGTGCAAAGGAGTGAAATATAATAAATATGTTTTTAATACTTACTGTTTATTGGGAACTATCTGGTATTGTGGACAGAGTAATGAAAACATTAATAAAGAGAGCTTGTAAGGTACGGTGCCAACATAAATAGGTAAATAAGTAATCCAATAAAAATGCAGAACGGCAGATAGTGATGAATACCATAAAAATGTAAAATAGTTTCAACAAGAATTATTCATTATTTTACATTATCAACAGAGACCTGTACCATTTTTGTTGTTATTATTGTTACTCTTCTTACATCATTGAAATAGAAAAAGAAAATTCCTGAAGAGTAGATTGAGGCTTTTCTGTCTCTGCGGTTTGGGCTTCCAGTACTTCCAAGTGAGCTTTGAAAAAGACCTTTGGGAACAGGGGGCCCGTGGAGATGACAAATTTGAATTGTTCACGAAGATACAGGGATGGAGGCGGATGGTCCACGTGAAGGAAGAATGTAGTCTGAAGTTAGAGGGTGTGATGGAATTTGACAAACTGGTAGAACTGAGCTGAGGTGGAGCTATTTATTCTGCTCATACTTAGAACCCGAAGATCCTACGACTTCTACCGAGGAATGACTGTTTAGATGGCCCCGGAAGCTGTGCCCCCAGCTCCTCAGCTTTAGAAACTCCAGGAAAATCTCTGAAGTCACAACTATGATGGGTTGAGAGTACTGTGAGGACATCTCTGTAATATTTGATTATTTGGGACTAATAATAATATTTGAAAAGATTTGATTACTCCACCAGTAATAATTGATTACTGGTGGAAATCTTTGCCAGTGGTTTGTGTAGTGGAAAGAACAGGGCCACCCAGTGGATTACAGACCAGTCCCATTTTTTTTATATCTCTTTTCCAAGGAAGCCCCTGAGATTTTTGTTGTTATTGTTGTTGTTATATAAAGGATGAATGAGAACCTGAAAATTGATGAACACTAGAATTTTTGTGTATCTGGACAATACACTTATTGAGAAAAAATATTGGATTATGGCATTTCTTGGACATCAAGAGTTATAGAATAATTCTGTTTAAAATGCATAAATTCTTGCTCTTGTTCCATCTATCTTCCTCAACAAAGTTGAGGTTGGTATTGGACTATAAACACATTCCTGCTTTTATTCATTTATAGTGATTTTTCACTGGACACTTGATATTGTATTAATAAACTATTGAGTGTCTGGAACTTGTTGCCTTATTTTAAAGAGTGTTGTATTTGTTGTAGATTAGTTTAGTAAGGTAGTTAACTTACAAATCAGTGTGATTCTTTTGAAACTTGTTTAAGATTTGTAGAACAAATCAAGGGTAGTGATAATTCTAGGGCCAATTTAATCAAACTCTTAAGGCATGTCTTCTCTGAGGTCTAAACTATTTAGTATTGTCTTTTCACTTTGGCTTATTGGAATTCAAACATTTTCAAAATCAATGTGAGCTCCATTGATTGTATAGTTTATAGTACCCTCATAGTTCATCTTTCCTTGGAAGTTGTTCTACGCCTGGAATTATGGCATCTCCTCTTACACATGTATGTCTAAGTATTCAGACAAAGACTCAATGGAACACTATGCAGACTTCTAGAGCCTTTCCCTGTGTAGCTCCCTGCTGTTCAGTAGCTGGCCCAGCAAATTCCAAGTGTCTGTGACTCCCTGGCCTCTGATGTATGTCTCTCCAACTTAGTGAAACTTCTCTGCCTTGCTTGGGTTTCCCCTCATATGGGTCAAGGTCTGGAAGATGCCTCCAGGCAGAATGCCAGTTTAATTATAGGGATCCACTGTTTTTCTTCCCTCAAGGATCACAATCCTGTACAGTCTTTTGTCCAGTGTATGAAAAGAAATTTTTCATGTATTTAATCCAGTTTTCTAGATTTTTTAATGGCAAAGTGCTAGTCTGGTACCAGTTACTGTATCATGGCAAAAAGTGAAAGTCTGTGGTTCATTTTTAAACTTAAATTTTTAAGCATAAGGAAAACCTAAACCTTTTTAGATTGGATACAGCATTCTTATTTACAGACTAACATCCCTTGTGTACATACAATCCTGGAAAGTCAGGATCTATAAAGTTCATTTGTTAATAAACCTTACCCAACACATTAATCCTGTCTACCCAATTTCGTGATTGATATTGCTACTTTTAAAATTTTTTCTCATTGAAACTGCAGCATAGTTTCTGTAAAAAGAAAGAACAAACACTCCATTCAAATGATAAGAAAATACTGCATTCATTTTTATTAAAAATATTAGTGTTTATTAAAACATAATCATGGTATTGTGAAATACAAGGGTACTTCAAAAAGTCCATGGAAAAATTCATATTATCTTTCAATTCTATTTTTCCATGAACTTTCTGAAGTTTCCTCATATATATTTGGTCTTGGTCCCTATTTCCTGGAAAAAAGCTCCTACAACCTTTGGAATGTCTGGAGTCATAAGAGTGTCTTTTGTGTTAATGAGACTGCTGAGGACTGCCAGCTTCTAGGTAGCTTCAGATGGGGGCTGATCACCAGAAAGACTGAGGCAAGATTAGAAGGTTGGAACTTTCCATTTCAGCCGCCAACCTCCAGGGAAGGGAGAGGGGCTAAAAGTTAACATGATTAGCAATGGCCAATGATTTAATCAATCATGCCTATGTAATGAAGCTTTCATAAAAACCCAAAAGGACAGAATCAAGAAGTTTCTGGGTAGCCAAACACATGGAGGTGCCTGGAGGGTGGCATACCTGGAGAGGGCACAGAACTCCATGCCCCTTCTCTCAAACCTTGCTCTGTGCTTCTCTTCCATTGGGGTGTTTATCTGTATCCTTTGTAATATCCTTTGTAATCAACCGGTAAATGAAGTAAATGTTTCCCCAAGTTCTGTTAGCTGCTCTAGCAAATCAATCAAACCCAAGGAAGGGGTTATGGGAACCCTGATTTATAGCCAGTTAGTTAGAAGCACAGGTAGAACAACCCAGGGCTTGCAATTGGTATCAGATGTAGGGGGTAGTCTTGTGTGACTAAGCCCCAAACCTGTAGGATATAATGATAAATCCAGCTAGATAGTGTCAGAATTGCATTGAATTAGAGGACACTCAGCTGGTACAATTGCAAGATCTATTGCAGAATTATCTGCAGAATTGATCATTTGTTTGGGGTGTGAGGCAAATCCCTAAACATTTGGTCACAGAAATATTCTGTGTTGTCTGAATATAGTGAAAGAAACTGAGTTTTTTTCCCTATATTCCCAATAACCCATTCTGGTATTAAAATGGCTGAACTTGGTAAAGATATGATTTAATCTGATCACATATATGGCTTCTTATTTTTAGGCAGAATTATTTCCATCAGGTGCAATCTTGCCCCAAATATCAACTTAGAATTAAATATGTATATCATACGTGTTTTTACACAAATAAATTAGCCTTTATTTATTCCATATATTCTCGTGCATTCCAAAGAAATAAAAAGCTGTTTTAACCATGCTCATATTTGCAATTATTTTTTTTAGAGGTTGTAGACTCACAGTGCCCAGCTTTGGCACCTCCCTGCAGCCTTTTAAAAGTGAGTATTGCATAATAGTTCCCATAGGATAAGCCAATTTAGGAGAGTATCCGCTAAGCAACATCATTTCAAGAGCCTCTGAAATAAAGAAGCAGGGGCACCTGTCCTCTGTTCCTTAGTGAATTTGCTTAGAATGTTGAATAACTATCATTATTATTATTTTCAGTTTGAAAACAGTATAACCACTGCAACCAGACATACCTTGATTCACTTCATAGGAGACATGTGACTCTAGCTAAATTATTTCTCCTCTATGATTCTCACTTTTCACTTATATAAAGTAAGTATAGTTATAGTACCTAGTTCAGAGTATTTCCGTGAAGACTAAGGATAACGTCTTTGGCATATGGTTGTGTGATAATAAACGGTATTATTAATCTATCTTCAAAAGAGAAAGTCTATTAATTCAGTGAAAGAGTAAAAATCCTGAGAAAAGATGAGTTGAATTGTGCTCTGGGGAAAAAATAAGCCAAAACCATCAGGTGCTTAATAGAATATTTTCTGGTTTTACGTACTCTCGTGAGTATGGCTTAACCAAAGTTTGAAGAGTTGAGGCTGAGAAAGAGAGAAAGTCAGACCCGTCTCACAAGTGAGATTACTGTAGCAAGAGGGCTCATTTCCCCAAAGAAAAGTCTTATTCACCTTCTATCTCCATCAATAAACATATCCTTCTAAGATTTGCTCTTTTTTTGTCTACCTTTACATGTGGCTGAAGAAAAATTGAAGAGATAACTAATATTTATTAAACAATTGCCAGGTGGTAGGTACTTTATATACGTTGTCATTCAACCCTCACAATAATCCTGTGAAGGAGGAATTTATAATCTCATGCTAGCAGAGTGAAGATGAATCTCAGAGAAATTATGTCACTTTTAATGTCACAAACACAAAGGATGATTGCATATTGTAATGATGAATAAGCTAACTATCCTGATCTAACCATCACACATTGTACACAATTATTGAAAATCAACGTTGTACCCCACATGTATATATACTGAATTATCTGAAAATAAAATAAAAATGTCACACAGCTAATACATAGTAGGCCAAAGATTCAAATTCAGGTCACAACCACGTAGGGAATCACATTCATTTTATGTCTTCACAAGTCAACTATTTATCTGCTCCCATCCTTACAACCATCAAGACTGAATGTTTAGGACCTAACCCATGTCTGATACATAATAGACAATATAGGCTTGATGAATGCATGAATGGACATTCATCATACTTTCGAAACCTTTGCAACAAAATGATAAACTCTTAAGACTGTTTTGCAGGGCAAACAGGAGAATGGGAGAATGTCAGACAGTCCTTCTGGGAAGAAAATAAGCCATACATTATTTTCATTATTTTGTATACCTCACAGTTCCTAAGACACTGCTGGGAATATACAAGACACCACTATGTTGCCTGAATGACTACATTATCTTCCCTTCCATACTGAGTACTTAGAATCCAGAGATATTTTTATTCATATTCCTCTTTGAAAGAAAATTCTAGACAATGGACTTTCTTTGTTAAGCTTATGCTAAGGAAATTCCTGCTAAGAGACTTGCAAACCAAACTCTGGATTTAGAAACAATCTGTAATTGAACACTATGTGGTAAAACAACGTGCCTACTAAAGGAAATTAATTAAACAAAGACTAAATACTGAAGATAATAGTACCTTGAGATAAATTTTAGGGAACAGAAAAAAATGATTGCTGGGTACATTTTCATTTATGCAAGCGTTCTCAGGGAAACGGAAAAGGCAAACAGTGCCCGTTAACTCCTTCCTTCTGTCATTTATATCTCCCTTCTCCACTGGCAAAATTAGTGCTCCGAAGTGTCAGTACTCTGATTCTTACCATGGAGGAAAAGACCAATAACACACAGGCCCCTACATAGAGAGCCTGGGTATAGCGTATTGCAAGTTCTTAGTAACTCTGCCTCACCAGCTTCTTCCCCTGCTGCATCTTGTCCCACAGATGATTACCATCTGCAGATGTGCACAAGGTGACTTCATTGCAACAGGGGAGAGAAAAGGGATCATTACCTTCTGAATTAGCAGCTCCTGCAAAGTCTGCATGGCAGAAGGAACAAAATTTTGAAATCAGATATCCAAGTTTTACATGAAGTTATATTTGATTGTATATCCCAAATGCTGCTTTCTTTTTCCAAACAGATAATATCAAATATTGTATTAAATTCACAAAGTGAATTTTATCTTCATTATATCTTTTCTGTTCAGTGGGATTTTGTAAAGAATGTGGTTGGATGCTGCATCTTACTGTTCCCGGTCTACTGCTTACTTCTTACTTGAGCAAATTCTTTAACATCACTGTGGTTCAGTTTTTATGTCTGTCACATAGGTATAATAATATTTTCTTTGTTAAATATTGCTGTGAAGATTAAATGAAATACTACACATAGAGCTCTTAAAATAATATCTAATACTAGGTTCAATAATTATTATTGGTATTTTAGGTGCTGACTTTCAAAACTAGATATTCTATCTATTTCTGAAGAACTATCAATAAATTATTTTTACTCCACATTGTATAGCAAATAGAATTGAGGACTATCTTTTCTACTATTGATTCTGTTGAAAGGAAGACAGCTTCTGTAGCTCTCTCCATATTCCTCTCTTACCCATTCAAAGGAGATGACATTAGCATAAGATCCTTCTCACTGAGGGTAGTGTTGAAGAAAGAAATATTGGTGTTTTTACATTCACCTGGCCACATTTTGCTAATGGGTAAAGAACTATATTTTAAGAAATGAACCTGGGTCCACATGTCCTTTCTAATTTTGTTGCTCAGGAGTGTATTTGCTCATGCACTTCCTACTTCCTTACACTAAACTCACCTCGAGATCTTCTATGCTGAATGAGGTTCACTGTTCAAATTTCTTTACCTGGACCTGATGGACGCTCTTGCCTGGGGGTGAGTAGGAAGTGGGAGGGAGTAGGAGGATCTACAGCGACCACATGTCTGAGATTACAGGTTGCTTAAGTCTTGAGTTTTTGACATTCGCAAGGTCCTTACTCATCTAGCAGTAAAAGCATACTTTCACTACTGTCTTGTGAGCCTTTTTAGCCAGAAGCTAAGACTGGGAAACGAAGGGTGAATTGTATCTAAAAAGTATTATGACATGAAGATTAGAAAGAAGTTAAATCTGGCTATTCTGCAGAAAGATTTTCTCTGTAGTGTTATCACCAGTAACACACAAATGAAGCTAGACCTGGATATGACTTTTACATGTATCTCCATATTTGAATAGAATGTTAACTGATTCCAATAAACCTACCGTGAGCCCTCATTTATGTTAGAACCCTTTTGTGTTTACAAAACATCCATCTGTTCTTAATCACTTTCTCAATATTCTTGCCACGTTTTTATATGGATTTTCCCCTCATTTACCATGTGCTTAGTTTTTGGTGGATGACATTATGATGAGAAAGAATGCACTAAAAAGAATGGGAAAATAGAATATTTCCCAGCATCAACTTGCTAGGCATTTGAGGGAATTTGAAGAAGATGCTTGACTTTTAAGAGAACCTAAGGTTTCCTGAATAATGAATATTTAAAAAAGTATTTTAAATATTTAGAGCTATAGAAGACTTTCAATTAATTTTTTGCTTTGTATTTTTGTTGCCAGGCCCTTGGTTCTTTGTGCCAGCCCAAATTACCTATGGGTCATAACATCTGCTAGTCCTGGAAACCAGCAAGGATTGGAGGCAATTGATCATTGGAGACAGTGTAAGATAATGGCTGAGAACTTCCAGTTCTTGATCTAGACATTCCTGCATCCAGCCTCTGCCAACTACTTTCTAGTTGAGTGATCTTAGAAAAGTTATTTTGGCCCATCACTGACACCTCCCTCCCTCCTCCCTCTCTCCCCTCCTCCCCCAAGAATGTCCTTTCCGTTTGCTTGTTGTAACAACTTCAAAAAAGTATAGTTGTTAAATCTTCTCCGCCCCCCCCCATCGGTGATGGGCCATAATAATCATATACATTGTATATTGACAAAATAAAAATTTAACGAAAAAAAAAAAAAAAAAGAAAAGTTATTTTGCTATAGCTTATTTTTAATCTTCTGGGAAATCACCATAAATATTGTTTCTGGCACACATAAAAATCATTATAAGAATTAATTAAGGTTTATGTAAAAATTTTAGAAATTAGCATAACAAAAGTGCTCAAAATATCAACTATTTTTATTATTATTCAAAATCATTTCACCCCATGAAGACTGATTCTTTACATACATCAATCCTTTTCTCTTACATTCACATTTATTACTCAGAATTTGATTCCTTCCTGTAACCATTTTTGCTTGGTCTTTAGATACTTTTTTTGCTGGGTTCCTGAATATTCTCTCTCTCTCTCTCTCTCTCTCTCTCTCTCTCTCTCTCTCTCTCTCTCTCTCTCTAGCACACACACACATACAGTTTGACTTTGCCTAGCTCTCAAGTGTGGATTCTTTTATTTCATGTTGTAACTCAATATTTAAGTATCAAGCAGCTCAAAATCTATTCTACAATGGTCATTCATCAAAGTCTACTGTGGTGTTCTAAAGTTCTATTTATTTATTTGCTTATTTATTTATATTACTGAAACACAATAACCCACTCAGACACACACACACACACACACACACACACACACCAAACCTCCCACGAAAATGAAAACAAAAAAATGGCTCACTCTCCACTGACCAGAGAAGGGAAGAAATGTGGATTTATATCTCTTATCATAGATCCACACCCAATTTCCATTTTGTTTAAATGGTCTGGATAGTTAGCGATTATCAGTCTGAAGAAACCACAGCAGTCATCTCACTGCAACAGAGGATAGTTACAGATGAGGTTTTACCTTCTTTCACTTTCCTTCATTAATCATGAGGATTCAAGAAGTGATATTGTTTTGAAATGTGAAATGAAATTTCAGCACACATAATCTTAAATAAAATCCTAAAATCTTTTCACATTTAATGTGTTTAATTCATCAGCCCATAAATGATAGGCTACGTTTCCTATGCATTTTTACAGAGGAAAGTAGAAGATAGGTCAAATTAAGACCAAAGATTTCTTTACCCTGGTTTCCAAGATATGCTTATCCATGGCATGATAAATTTAAGGAAAGGCTATAAAATGAAGTGTTAGGGATTGAGATTTTAGTCCCAGCCCAGTCCTCAAGTTGCTAATGAATTTAGGTTTATCACTTAGCCTTTGTGGACCTCAGTATACTCTTCTGTATAACAAAGTTGAACAAATTATTTCTTGAGGGATTGTAACTTGTCTGTTCAATGAACCGTGATACTTACTGAGAAATACTCGTATATCTGTGACTCTAACACAGCACAATTTGTATAAATAAGCTACAGCTAATGTGTGTGTGTATATCTATATATACACACATATATGTACATACACACTATCTGATTTGGCAAATCTAAGTGTAAATAATGTTATTGTTTCCTTTCTTTCATGTTTCTGCACAGAGCAGTAGTGGCACATGCAATCCACATCCTTTATTACCATGGGGTAAATTTTCCTCAAAGAATTTTTAGCCTTTCTTTGATTTGTGGTCAGAATTAAAAAGAAAAAAAGTTTCTTAATTTTCTTCAGACTCATTTCCGGTTTCTTCCTTAAAAGGAAAGAACAAAGAAATTAATAAAAAATCCTTATTAAAAATCTAATAACTGTAGTCTTGCACAGCAGGAGATATGTTAATTCACATTATGGCTATTATTTATTGAACTTTCATTATTAATTAACATTTCTCAACAGATTATGACAGTAAATTTTCAACAAAACATCAAACAATGAGTAATATAAGAACACTTGCTTGTTAAATAATCCTATACGTATTACACACTGGATGTTTATTTTGAGAATATCTAGAGTAGTTTTTTAAGTGATTCTAAGTTATCTTGCATACAGATAAAAGAAAATGCCATTTTAGGAGAATAATGTATTTTTTTTTCTTTTTTATTGGAGAGCAAATGGAGAAAACTACAAACAAGATCAAACCAATATGACCCTTTTCTGGACGCTGTTTAAGGCTGAAACATTGGATACAAAAGTTATTCTGATCATTGTGAAGATTAGAGGAAGGCAATGGCTTCAAAAAATGTAGATGGGTAAAGAGTGATCAGAGGGATAGATGTGTGCTTTGAATCTAAATAACCCAAAACTTATGAATCGCCCATAAAAATGCACCCATCATTAATTGAAAATGAATACATAATAGTCTATACATAAAGTTGTTGCCTAAAGGAAAAACAGCAGCAACCATAGGGTGGGAGAGGGGGAAGGGAGGGAGGAAATATAAAGGGAAAAGGAAGTAAACTATCACTGCTCAAACCGTGTAAAACTCAGAAGGAGCAAAAGCAGCAGCTAAATCAAACACTTAGCTGGGAAGGAGAAGCAGAAAGCAAACAAAAAAGAATCCAATTACTTTATGTTTGTTTTTGTAAATGGTTTTTCTGTAAGAGGAACAAAAACTATTTTGCCTTTTCTCTGTACTATATGGCTGAGAGCAGCCTGTACCTTCTGAATAAGTCCAAGCAACCGCTGATACTTCTGCTAATGCTAATTAACCTCCTGCTACAAATATCAACAAACCCACATCTGCTCTTTGTCTGCACATTGTTCTACCCTTTCCCTTATAATTTGAATTGTGATAGTCACCATTGGTTGCAACTTATTGGGCTGAATCACACCAGCAGTTAAAAAAAAAAACAGGATGACAGCCAGGGTCACACTCTCTGTTATTTTCTAGACAGAAAAGTAACAGAGGCTTAAAATGGCTTTGAGAAGTTAAAACACAATTTCTATTAAAAAAAAAAAAAAGACAGATGGGGGATTTATGACTGGGGTGTGTGTGGGGAGGGGAGAGTTTTTCTGGAACTATTTGGACTTGCTGAGAATCCTATCTGGTATCAGGAATATCAAGGGTATTGGAAATCCATACATCTGGGTTTTTTCAAATGCAATGTATGTCATTTTCAAAAGTGTGGTGAAGGCTTTCTCAATCTCTAGGATTTTTGCATAAATGCTTTTTAATTCTTTGTTTAGTTCACATAAATCTGATTGTATAGGCCAAAGATAAAAGGAGAAGTTTTCATCCTTTCCTGCTACTAACTACTTTCCAAGGTTGAAACAAAATGAGTATCTGCAATAGTTGCTTAAAGCCAAGGATATTTGGTAGAAATGATCCTGACATTTAAACTCTGCTGCCTGATCTGTTTCCTCTCAAGTACGCTTCCCCTACTATGCTCCTTCTGTTCTTTAAATGTTAAATCTCTTCTCAGGACACAAAGATTTCAGCTCAGGAATCTAGGAACCAGTGAGCCAGAAAGAAGAGGCTTTCCATTGGGGAAAGTACTTCAGAGCTTTGAGTTTGAATGCACATTTGCCTGCCCTAAATGTTCCATAATATTTTGCATCACCACTCTGTCTGTGATTTCCTTTCAGTTGGTTAAGATTTATCTGTAGAACTTGAAGCCACTTTCCAAGATGACTGCGTGACATACACTGTGCTATCCTTCTGGCAAATTCTCATTAGAGATTCCAGTATACCTTCCTTCCAGATCATCTAGTTTCTAGTCATTAGCATGTGCTGTTATCATTCACAACATAATAGCGTGGTTGATGACAATTAAGAAATTCTGATTCAGCAGAACTGCTTAAAATACGTAATGGAGATGATGCTATTCCCATGAAGATCCGGGCTTGCTCTCAGTGACAATTCTCTATAGCAGATATGACCTAAGACGATAGCCGTATTAGCAGCATTGGTTTCCCAAGGTAAGAGGTGGTTTTCTGTGTTTAATAACCTATTATCTCTGGAACTTTGGGAACCTGTGAGCCCAGATTCATTATATGAAAAATGGAATATAGTGTCCACTTTGACTAACATGTGGGATGGATATAAGAGCTCGATAATGGGAAACTCATCAAATGGCTTCATAAATCCTAAAGATCACAGCAGGCACTTACATCGCTGTTACAGTATTTAATACCATAAAAGAATCACAAATCACAGACTCAGTTCAGAGTGGATCAAGCACCTTTCAAGTTAATATATATAAAAAGAAATAGTACCTCCTTTAAACCAGTCTTTGTAAAAACTCCACCTACTCTTTAAAAGCCATCTCTGATGTTTTCTTCTGAAAAGTGTTCTAATTCCTTCAAATGCACACATGGTCTTCCTCCACTGAATTCCCATGATGGTCTCTCTCTTTTTAAGGCATTTCTTATTTGTGTAGTTCTATTCACCTGGCTAGACTGTAAACCCCTTAATATTAGATAATTTCTTTCTCCCATCCGTTTATCCCAACAACATCGAGAACCATGGTGGGCGTGTAATAACACTCATTGAAACCTTACCTAAATTGCACTGATTCAAGAGAAATCTAATAAAACAGTATTATTAAACAAGCATCATTAGAAAAATTTAATAATGATAGTGATAGAAAAATGAGCTCTGAAAACAATAGTTTGTTAGTTTAAAGGCTAATATGAATTCAAGGTACAAAATGAACTCCTATTATTTATTCATTGATTCATTCATTTGTTCAACAAATATTCACTAAGCCCTTTTTATGTGAAAAGAAAGTCTTAAGAACTGCTACATAAAATAAAATTTTCCAATGGACTTTGTAAAGTAAGGAAAGTATGCTATATTCTAATTCACAACATAGGAAGGAAAGACAGATTTTGACACTAGCTATGTTTGGAAGTTTCGTTTTGTCTTATCTTTTGAATAAGACAAAAACCAAGGTTCCAGAAGACATGAAGTCACATAAACCTACATGAACCTACATAAACCTTATATGAACCTACAAAAGAGTTGGTTCAGCCCCTTCATTTTAACCAAGAGCAGAGGATCTCAGCTAATTGCCTAACATAACATGGTCAGGGATTATAGTGTGTGGTTGCTGTTGACATCTCTTCTATTCAGAATTTCTGCAATTATAGGCAGCAGTTATTATACACTTATAGACGATGCAACTATATCTTGTACAGAATATAGCAATTGGTGTTTGCCAATGTGTCTGATAAGCCTATAGCTTATTTAAAAGGAACTTGATGCAGCAAATAAATATGTGGCTCATCAGAAAGAAACAGAATCCAGTCAAATGGGATTTTATGCAACAACATTGAACATATTAATGCTTTCATTTAAACAGGCATTTCTAATTATCTATTCCAGAGTAAGAGAGCAGTAACTTGAGCTAGAAAGCAAGAATTAAAAAAAAAAAACTTTTTGTCATTTCAAAATTCTTTATCATTTTCTTGCAGATATGCCATCACTAAAAAAATATATTTTTCTTTCTTTTTTTTAAGCTAGTATATGAGTTAAGCATTAAATTAAGTCAGAATCTGATTACATTCCAGCCCAGTGTCCACAAAAATAGATCATATCAAAAGTAAGAGTCTATTCCAAGGTTTTAGTGTTACCTGGATAATATTTTCTGTTATTTCACTGGATTTGTTCTTCTCAGACATGATAAGAAATTTAAATTGTCATAAAATTGAAATAAAAAACCATGCAGTTATTTCAGAAGCTTTAATAACTTATATTGTTATTCCTTAACATGCAAAACTGAAAGAAACCTGGACACTTACTTTTTCCTCCTATGGTTCCACTTTCCTAGAGTCCCTGTAGTCTGATGCTAATTATTTTGGGGTTGTTTGTATTCTTGTGCTTATAAATGGCAGATCTTTACAGGGAGTAGATTTGCAGCAATTAAGAACTAGATTTTGAAAGCTCTCTTATTCCATGTCTGTTTGCATTTCCACCCCCCTCAGTGGGATGAAAATCAGAGGGTATAATTATGAACTCCAGTTCTAACACCATCCAGTACTCTGCTTGAGAGTAAGTTCCTGCCAGAGATGAACTTCAGTTTCCTTAATCTGTAAAATCAAGGCAGTCATGCCTACTTTCAAATTTGGTGTGAGGACTATATGCAAAAGGGGAACTCAGTGTTTTGCACGTGGTAGGCACTTAACCGATGGTAACATCCTTCTTTTATCTCTACCCTTCTACCAGTTTTCAGGGAATGAAGAGAAGATTCTGTTAACAGAACCAAGCCAGTGGAAGCCGGTGAAGATCTACTCTGAGATTAATGTGAGGAGTTTAGGAATCTACTCCAGAACCTGGCCTGATCCTGCATTACAAATACTCTCTTTGGAGTCATATTAAATGGCTCCACAGTAGCCATTGAAATAATCACTCTATACTACCGTAAGTGCTTTAAGCATTTTTGTAGCGTCAGGACAATGCTATTCAAGGAATAGAGTGATGGACACATTAATAATGGAGTCCTTGCTGTTTTCATAGAAGTTAGTAAGATCCACAGCTACGTTTCTTTTTTCATATCTTTAAAATTTGAACTGAGGCTTTAGTGTATGGGAGGCAGAGGACAATGGATGAAGAAGTAGGATCTAAAGGTTTTAAGCGGACAGAGGCTGATGCTGTCCACAGAGGGCTTGCAGATCTATGATGATCACTGTCCAGGTGCTATAGACTTATCTTTTCTCTGTAGCATGTCCTTTTCTGACCTCAATTTTTAGAAACAGACAAACAGTTGGCAAGGAAAAACGCAGTAACTTTTTCTAATTCCAAATCGACCTTCATTAACATATAATTTAATACCCTGGTTCATCTTTCAATCCTCTCTACAACTGGATGGCACGATAACTCTCAATTTTGTACTTGCGAAGTCACCACTTCTTGGGCTGGCAGGTCTGTATATTCGAAAACACTTCCTTATTTTAATCAAAAACTTGTCTTCCTGTGGCTTCCATACTTTTACTTTAGTTATACTCTTGGGAGAATTTAATAACTATCCAATTACTCTTTTCAAGAAAGACTTTCAGACATGTAAGTTTAAACTTGTTTCCATTTCTTTTTCAAGCTAAACAGGTTTACCTTCTTCAAGCATTCTCACATCATGCAGCATTCTTCACCAAGCTGTTTGTCTCTCCCTAAGTATGTGTCTGTGATGTTTATACTGTCCTGCAAGTGCAATTATGGATAAACATTAATAATTGTGGTTTGATAAAAACAGAACAGAATGGAGGTATCCTTTCCTTCATTGTAGATACTGTCTTATTTTCTCCACGCCACCTGTCCTGGGATCCTCTTTAGTCGTGGCCATAGCAAACTGATGATTCACACAAACTTCACTGCTGATGTAATGTCTCTGAAGCATTCCTACAGAGGCTGCTGCTTGTCCACATCTATGATGTGGAAATCCAAGGAAAGTTCAGGATATTAGCTTATTTGTTGTTTTGTTTTTGTTGTTGTTGGTTTTCTCTTTAATATCATCTTTTGATATTGAGCAGCTCCTTCCTGCAGTCTATCCAGATGTTTTTGATTGAGGTATTCAAAGCACTTTCTGTCTCTTTCAGTTTCATCACATCTGTAGATCTAATGATTGTATTTTGCATATGTAAACACAAGTCATTGATAGTTATGCTTAACTGTTGAGATTGAGAATAGCCTTATGACCTAACAACACATTTTTATCCAGGTTAGCATGGATCCTTTAATCTTGAGACAAGGAACAAATCTACCTGGTTAAATGAGTATTCAGAACATACTTCTCCATTTCAATAAGAGATGGAAAAATATCTCTTGACATATCTCATCAAATGCTTTATAGAAATCTAAATAGACTACACCACCACATTGTCTGAGTTACTAGGTGAGTAATCCTATTAAAAGTAACAATGAAAAACTGAAAATTTTTAAATATTCTAAATTTTAAATATTTTACCTTTACTTATATATGGCTCTTATTTTACTTACTTGAAAATCAATGTAAAAAAGTTAAGAGCTTACACTCAGAAGTCGTCACTTAAATTTGAATCCTGACTGCCACTTTCTTGCTATGAGACCTTGGAGAGCATTCATATCTGTGTATCTTAATGTCCTATTTGATAAAAAGGAATGATTGCACTGGCCTGAACTGGTTTGTTGCAAGGTTTAAATGAGTGTGTGTGTGAGTGTGTATGAAGTCCCTAGCACACTTAACAAATATAAGCAAATGGTATTACATAACTTAGAGCTTGTTTGCTAATTATAAATTTGTTTAGTCCACAACAATATGTATTAAGAGAAGGAAAAAAATCTTAACAAGAAAGAAAAAGGCACACGGAGTATATCTGCCCCACAGAGCAGTTCTACTAAGTAGGAAAAGGCTGGTGCTCAAACCGTCTGGAAGTCTCCACTGACTATGGCAATTGGGAGTCTAGTGTAAAAAACTAATCAGGGGAATCCCAGGCTTCAGCCAGCAGTCACTGATCATGTGGGTGGTCTGTGCATGGATAGTGGGTTCTCAGTTATCAAGTCACAATTCAGACAGATTCAATTCTTCAGATAAGAAAATAACAACCAAAAGCAGTCTATGGATGACTATAAATTCCAAGTACTTCTTAGTCTAATGAGCATGATGGGTCTGTCAATGGATTGGCTTTCCAAGAGAATTCTAACATGTGAAGTGGAGATAACTGTTAATATCCACACCATGTGTTACCAGGAAGACATTGCTCTTTGAACTGTGTGCCTATTACAGATAGAAACTTCATGGGAAAATCACCACTTCTCATTTACATAGTCCTATTACCCAGAGTTTGAGGAGAACTAGGCAAAGACCAGTCACACAAAGAAGAAATAATATATAAGTGATGATTATCTGTTACTTATTGTAACAAATGAAATTTCATGTTTTTTAAAATTAAGAATGATTTTTTGCCCCCTGCCCAAATATTTTACCTGTATTTATGTATGCATCTTTTTTTACTTGAGAATCAATGTAAAAAGTCATCCCAACTCCTGTTAATGATATATTTATTCTCTTAAGCCATATTTATAGATAGATCAAGATATACTAACATCTATTCTGATTATTTCATCAAATACATTTCAAATTTTAAGACATGATCTAGATTGAGTTTTGCAGGTAAAAATATGTATTTCTTAATGTCTATTTACTTGTTATTATTACATATTATGACTGCCTGTGATCTAAACTCAAATGAATTCTTGACTGTAATATTTTATATCAAGAAACACCAATCATTGCTGATTCAAATATGACAAAGCTAATGACCTCCATTAATTTCTCTGACCTTATTTTAAGTGGCTTCCTTTAAAATTTGTAAGGATAGAGAGAACTTTCTTCTAGGAAATTACACAGAATTCTGTTTATGGTTAGAAGCTAAAAAATAAAAAAAAGCCAGCATTAAACAGAACTATTTATTTGTTTTCTTCTTCTTCAATATTAAGGCACTAGTGTTTTAAAATGCCAAAATAAAATAGTCACACTGTTCTGGAAACAGTTTACTCTCTTGAAGTTAGATGACATAAATTTGTAATGGGAAAATGTTGAACTGGAAATTTCAATCTCCCTTAAGCAACTTTCAACAACCAAGTACAATAAACTGATAGCATGTAAAGTCAATGTCTTAAATCAGTCTATGCTATTCATCCACAACGTTTTCAATGATTCCATCTGTTCTACAAAAGAATGAAAACAAAGTGACTTATTGAGAAGTTCAACGTTTTACAGAAGGACTAAAATTTCTAAAATTTATACCTACTTAAATGACCTTCATTGTGAGATGCTCAAGAAAATCTGAGCAGAGATTGAATGCCTATTGGATCAATTTTTTCTAGATTAACTTGTCCAACAGGAAAAGGCAAAGACAAGTCTCCCCAATGGATCAAACCAGCCACAACATTCCCTTAAGCCAAAGCTTATTCCCGAGCAATGCCTGAACTCTCTTCAATTCTAAGAAAGCTGAGAGAGGTAGGAAGCTGCAGAACAAAAGCTTAAAGCTAACAGAGGTCCTTTCATGAAGTTTAAGGAAAGAAACCATCTCTATAACATAAAAGTTTGAGGTGAAGGAGCAAGTGCTGATGGAGAAGCTACAGCAAGTTATAGAAGAGATCTAGCTAAGCTAATTGATGAAAGTGGCTACACTACGCAACAGATTTTCAATGGACACAAAGCCTTACATTAGAAGAAGATGCCATCTAGGACTTCCATAGCTAGAGAGAAGTCACTGACTAGCTTCAAAGATTCAAAAGACAGGCTGACTCCTTTGTTAGGGGTTAAGGTAGCTGGTAACTTAAAGTTAAAGCCACTGTTCATTTATCATTCCAAAAGCCACCCTGAAGAATTATGCTAAATCTACTCTGCCTGTGCTCTGCAAATGGAACACCAAAGCCTGGACGACAGCACACCTGCTTGCAGCATGATTTACTGATTTTTAATTTTTTTTAGTGACAATAAAATATAATAGCCTGATACTTTACTTACTCATATCAAGAGTATATTTCAGGGATTTATCTTTGTTACAGTTTTGAATATGGCACTAAAATAGTTTCCAAATAATGCTACTGTTTTATATTCACAGAGGAAGGCAAACCACAATTTAATATCTATGTTCTGTAATTCCCATCCATTTCCAAGTGAATTACTTTAGTTAACCTTTCTATTTTAATTTTTAAAGGAATTTATTTTTTATTTGACATATTTACATATTGTACATATTTATGGGATACAGAGCTATATTTAATATATATATATATATTAAATGTATGATGATCAAATCTGGATGATTAGCATATTCATCATTGTAAAACTTTGTTTCTTTGTAATGAGAGCATTTGGGGTCCTCTCTTCTAGTCATTTGAGAGCATACAATAAATAATTGTTAATTATAGATACCTAGCACTTCTGTACACCACCGGAACTTATTTCTCCTATCTAGCTGTAATTTTGGGTCCATTAACCAACCTTTCTCCATTCTCTTCCTCTGTTTACCCCTTTCCCAGCTTCTAGAAACCACAGTTCTACTCTGTACTTCTGAAAATTCAACGTATTTCTTTTTTCAGCTTCTATGTATGAATGAGACGTGTGATATTTATCTTTCTGTGACTCACTTATTTAACTTCACATAATGTCCTCCTAATTACAATAGCCATGTAATGGAATCAACCTATGTGTCCACTGACAGAGGAAAGCATAACGAAAATGTGATATATATATACACACAATAGAATACTACTTAACCATTAAAAATAATAAAATTTTGTCATTTGCAGCAATGTGGATAAGCCTGGATTTATTATTATTTTAAACCCAATATTGAGAGCCACTCCTCAGAAAAAAAAGATTCCTTTCAAAATATTATTGCTCTTTGACAATGCACTTGGTAACTCAAGAGCTTTGATAAAGACGTAAAATGAGATTAATTTTATTGCCTGCTAGCACAATATCCATTCTGCAGCCCATGGACAAGGAATATTTTGACTTTTAAGTCTTATTATTTACAAAATCCATTTCATAAAGCTATAGCTGCCATAGTGATTCCTCTGAGGAATCTGTGAAAAAATAAATTAAAAATCTTTTGAAAAGTATTCATCATTTTAGATGCCAGTAAGAATACTTGTGATTCATGGGAAGAGGTCAAAATTTCAACATTAACAAGAGTTTGGAAGAAGTTGATTCCAACCCTCATGGATGACTTTGTGGGGTTCAAAACTTCAGGAGAGGAAGTAACTGCAGATGTGGTGAAAACAGCAAAAGAACTAGAATTAGGATTGGAGCTTGAAGATGTGACTGAATTGCTGCAATCTCAAGATCAAACTTTAATGAATGAGAAGGTGCTTTTTATGCATAAGCAAAAAACATGGTTTCTTGAGATGAAATCTATTCTTAGTGAAGATTCTGTGAACATTGTTGAGATGACAACAAATAATTTGGAATGTTACATAAACTTATCTGATAAAGCAGTGGCAGGGTTTGAGAGGATTGACTTTAATTTTGAAAGTTCTACTGTGGACAAAATGCTGTAACAGCATTCTCGTGCTACAGAGAAGTATTTCATGAAGTGAAGAGTCCATTGATGTGGGAAACTTCATTGCTATCTTTTTAAAATTGTAACAGCCACCCCAGCCTTCAGCAACCACCACCCTGATCAGTCTGCAGCCTTCAACATGGAGGCAAACCCTCCACCAGCAAAAACATTGCAACTCATTGAAGGCTCAGATAACTGTTATCATTTTTTAGCAATATAAAGTATTTTTAAATTAATTATGCACACTGTTTTTTTAGAGATAATACTACTACACTCTTAATAGACTGGAGTGCAGGTAAACATAACTTTTATATGCATTGTAAAACCAAAAAAAATGGTGTGCAATATCCACTTTATTGCAATGCGGTGGAACTGAAAACACAATGTTTCTGCAGTGTGACTGTACTTTCCCACGGCTGAGGAAGCAGGAAGATGGTAGTTTAAAGTATCAGCAATGGGACTCAAAATTTCAAATTTCATAAGCATTTTAGCTTTGGATATATAAGTATAGTCTGAAAATGTATATAAATTTTCCTCTGGTATTATGTTTTAGATCTCTGGCAACATCTGACAACAGCCTGTTGAAAAGAAACAAAACTCTTCTATATATGTCTTTATAATTATGTTTGAACACTTAACCTAAAACTGAAAGGTATAAAAGTATAAGCAGAGATATGCATGTATATGATATAAAATAGCAATTTCAGTAAGACAGATAATATATTGAGATCCAAAGAAATCAAAACTAAAATAGTTTATTAAGAGTATTGGCCAAAGCCGTGCTCATTTAAATAATTTCTTTTAAAGTTTATGATTTAAAAATATTAGCCAACTGTATAGTAGATGTTGTGGAGAGATGAATGCAATGTTTCCAAATAGCAAGACTTATTATCTACACCAACATAAAAAAAGAATGCACGCTAAAATTTCACATCTAGTTAAGATCTTCTTCAATCTGGGAATAAGAAGAAAACAAGAAATGTGTTCCAAAGCAATATTAACAGTTCACCTTACCACAATGAGGGTACAATCAAGGGCTAATTTGTTAGGTACATCCATGTGTTCTTTTTATTAACAGTCAGCTACTTTTTCATATAGTGATTTATTATTCTATTTCAGTACAACTGTTGATTTAGATTAATTTAAAGAAATAGGCAAATAAACTTACTTTTCTGTTTCTCTTTCATAAGCCAAAGGAGGCATTTTGACATTGAAGACACTTTCCTTCCACCTGAAATCAGTGCAGTTGATAAGGCTTTCATTCATTGCTTTGTATCCCTGACTCCAATATACAGTACCTGTCAGAAGTTGTCAAGCAACGGTGACAATCGTGTGGCTCATATACACTGCTATTAATTGCCATTGTGCTGTATTGTAGTGTGTGTGTGTATGTTCAGGTAAGAATACAACTGTAGATCAAAATAAGACTCTTATAATAAACAAGAATAAGTGGAGACAAATGAACCCTTTACTAAACATCTGCCACAGACATTAGGTCATTTACAGACCTTTATACTTCGATTCTTTATGAGTGAAGATTACAAGAAAATGTATCTTTTTATGAAATTTAGAAAAATATGTTTTATATCCATCTGAAACTTAGATGGGTACATGTATACACATATGTGAGAGGCTTAAAGGCTGAAGATTTTTGAAGGGTAGTGAACATGTACATAGGTGCTCTGAGAGAGGGCTGTCAAGTTGGAGGCATAAAGATAAGGATCTGTAGATTCTCTCACCCCAGACGCTCATCTTGTTTGAAGCTTGCTCTCTAGCTCTTCAGCATCCAGCTTCCCTTGTAAGTTTAGAAAGAAAGTCTATCGATTTGGAATGAACAGTGTGGGCCAGGAATTGTTATTTTATGTGCCATTTCTTTAAAAAGGGATAGTTTGAAATAAGCAGAAAAAGGTCTCTGAGAAGTAGAATTGTTTTGACAATAGTCTTTTGAGCAGCATTCTACAAAATACACAGTCTTTTATATACGACTGTAAAAGTTACCAAAAAGACTTTCCCACTGAGTATGGTATTAAACTGCTTGGCCACTCACACCAAAACCTGTGACAATGTGAGACCACTTCTGTCATCACTCAGGTTGATCTTTGTGATCTTGTGGCTGAAGATCACTCTTACACGCACATTTGTCTTGTTGAGTATATCTTTTTATGGTTTACTCATGAAGAAATTTATTTGTTTTAAATACTATGGTAATTACTAAACCTCCATTTAAATATCTTTTTAAAAACTATTATTTGGAAGAAATTTAGTATCTTCTGTATTACCTCAAAGCTTAGAACTAAGTTTAGTCAGCAAATAGTACAGGGATACAAATATTTGCTCATATTTGTTCTCAGAGGTGTCCTCTTATGGAGGACAATGAGGTAAAACACAATGAGTGGTTTTCTGTCCGGAGCCAAAAGAGCCCACCCAGCTATTGCCTCGAGGCCTCAGAGCCTTGTTTGCTGTTATCTTCCGTCCCTCCCCATCCTGTGCACTATGGGTGTATGTAACTTTGCAACTTGCCATAGATAAGTGTTGGTAACTTTGCAACTTGCCATAGATAATGGGAATTTTCCATTTACCGGAACAACCCCCCCTGCGGTTTTCTCAGTAAACCATCTGCATACTTAATTATCTGCTGATTCCCTCCTGCTGTCTATATAAACTGTGACCTTCTGGCTAATAAAAGAGACTTGATCAGAATACTGTCTTGTCTCAATTTCTCGCGTCTCTTGTTCCATCCCATTCCCACTCCCCCCTCCAGGGTCTGCGTTGAATATCCCGGGGGTTGGGACATTTTTGGCGCCCAAAAGTGGGGCCTGGATATGGGGGACACCGTGAGGAAGACGGTGCATTGGAGGGTCGACCACTGAAAATGAAAGAGTAAAACCTTCGTCCACCGCGGGAACCTCCCGTGTCAGGATAAGGTGAGTAAGTGCACCCGATAATGGGACAAGAATTAAGAATTAAGAATTAAGGGCCGGCCCGGTGGCGCACTGCGCTAGTGCGCCGCTTGGGAAGCGCGGCAGCGCTGCTGTACCGGACATCCGCCT
>NW_007726630.1:149506-164686 GCF_000696425.1 Galeopterus variegatus | reverse complement strand
TATCCTATAAATAAAATAATCATTGCAATCACTGGAAAACATCTAGTAGTTAATATAAAAGGCTCTTCACAATCTGATACCACACTATATCACTATATTTCCAGGTTCATCTTTTCTCATTCCTCCTCTCCTACTTCTCATCTTTTGAAATTTGTTTCTGCCTCTAAGAAAACCATTTTCTATTCTTGCCTCCCTAAATTTCTTCCTATTTCCTGGGCAAGCATGGCTTTTTCTCAACTCTGTGACTTTGTGTAGGCTGTTTCCTTTGCCCACTTCACCTGGCAAATTCCTATTTAATCTTCACAGTTCAACTGAAATACAGTATTGTCTCTCAGTTCCTTGAACAAACCAGGCAGAGTCAGCACCTCCACTACCTGTGTACACAGTCCTTTATTAACATCTACAGCAATAAATACAAAAGTGCATTAAAGTGAACATCCAGACTACCGGATTGTAACCTCTTTTAAGGGAGGAACAAAGTCTTATTATTCTTTGATTCTTTCCTGTCTTGCACATAGCAGGTTTATTGTTGTGTATGCATTTAAAGCATAAAATATTTTTAAATAGAATAACTTCTGTTTAGCATCACTTACAAGTATTGATTAAAAGAAGGTTGAAAACAATAAGAGGGACTTAATTTTTAATTTTGTATAGATTGTATTTATAATCCTACAACTAGCCTATTTGCACAAAGAATCAAGAGTAAGCTGCATGAAATATCTTTGTTATTAGAAACTATGTAAAAGCAACTGGAGCCTAGCCATTCAATGCTGCAGTATCCTATTTTATTTTTCAGCATGTAGTGTTCATCTCTCTTGCTCTGCTGAGTAGTGAAAAGTTAGAGAATCCAATTCTCCGAATATTACTTATACACATGGGATCCAATTTTAATATTCTGAAAAAATAAAGCTACTTGTAAGAATATACTGAATGCTGTATTCTTTTTCAATATAACAGAGGCAAGCTAATTATCAAAATGTAAATCACAGACACCTAATTGTACAATATACTTCTCCCTAAAAGAACTATTGTTTTCCTTACAACGTATGTATACAACTGGAATTTTAAAATTTCCTCATGACTCCATACAGATTGCATCACCTGTTCAGGAAGAAATAAACAGGCGCAGGCGCATGTGCATGCACACACACAAATACACAAGACTATTTCTCTCATTTGGGATATAAACATCACCATTCTGAGCTGAGAAAGGCCAGATGTAAATGGAGCATCAGGGTGTGTTTCTGTGCATATGTGTAGGCACACACGCACATGTATGTGTGTTTGTTCAACTAAAGGAAAGAAGGCATGACATACATAGCAGGGTTTCTCAATGCTAACTTAGATTCAACTAATATCAGGCAAGAAAAGGTCTAGAAAATTACCCCAGCTTTCTAATAGGCACACCTTATATTTCCCATATTTTCTCCATGCTAACAGCTACATCATTTAAAAGCCCCCATGAAACCAATAGCCAAGAACTACTCTGCCAATCCTCTTTACTCTCTACCCATATCCTGCACCTGTGAAGAATAAAATCACACCCTATAAGCAGCAGATCAGGACTTAAAAAAACAAAAATTTTAAGAATAACAATATTGTCTAATCATTCGAATATCATCTTATCAAAAGGCCAATTCTCACCTCAAACCAACTAAGGGCAAAATGACACTTGGAAAGGTATCAATTACATAGAATTATTTCATTTTTCAAAAAATAATTACAGTATAATAAAATCTGAATAACATAAAAATGTGCTTACAATAAGTCTTTAGTCAGGACAAAAAAAAAATTAGTCTTCCTACATACGCTTAATCCTCTATATACACTTAATTGGCCTCAACCACAATTTGAAAAATATTAAAATCCTACCCTCCCACGAGTTAGTCAATTAACAAGTATTTTCTTGTTCTATTAGGCCATGGGCAAAACATATACAATTAAAAATTATTTAAATAAGATAATTTCAAACACTGAAAATGTAATGAAGAAAACACATGAGAATATGAGAACAGGTCGGAGTGATTGAAAAAGGCTACTCTGTGGAGACGACTCTAGAGCTAAGAATGATGAAAAGGAGGAAAACTCCAGGGGAAAAGCATTCCAAACAGCAGGAACAAGGACATATGGCCCAAGGCGAAAATAAGCTTGGCTGAATGGAAATTAGTAAAAAAGAGGAACAATGGAGCCAAAGCAAGTAATTAGAGACTGTTAAACAAGAGAATGCCTCGATCTGATTTATGTGTTACTTGACCTTTGGCAAACTAACCTCTTTATATTTAAGTTTCACCTATAAAATGGGGACAGTAATGACATCTACCTCATACAGTTGTGATGTGAATTAAATAAGTTGATGCTTTAGTATTTAAAACATTGCTTGGCACAGAAAATTGTGAAATAAGTGTTAACCACTATTTCATTAGCATTAATATTATCTATATCATCAATTAAAAAATAATCACTGCATGAGTGCAAGAGTGGAGACAGGGAGGCGAACTAGGAGTCCACCACAATAATGTCCAGGCAAAAGAAGACCGAAATTACAGAATGGAACAGATTTGTAATATATTTTAGAAGTAGAGATGATAGGACTATTCAATGAATTGAATATGCAGAGTGAAGAATAGAAATTAAATGAGACTCCTAGTATTTAACAGCTTATTTGAAATAAAATGCACACACCACACAATTTATCCATTAAAAGCATGCACTTATACGGCTTTTAGTATTTTCATAGAATTGTACAACCATCACCACAATCAATTTTAGAACAAAGGCATGACATACAGCAGGGTTTCTCAATGCTAACTTAGATTCAACTAATATCAGGCAAGAAAAGGTCTAGAAAAGAAAGAAGGCATGACATACATAGCAGGGTTTCTCAATGCTAACTTAGATTCAACTAATATCAGGCAAGAAAAGGTCTAGAAAATTACCCCAGCTTTCTAATAGGCACACCTTATATTTCCCATATTTTCTCCATGCTAACAGCTACATCATTTAAAAGCCCCCATGAAACCAATAGCCAAGAACTACTCTGCCAATCCTCTTTACTCTCTACCCATATCCTGCACCTGTGAAGAATAAAATCACACCCTATAAGCAGCAGATCAGGACTTAAAAAAACAAAAATTTTAAGAATAACAATATTGTCTAATCATTCGAATATCATCTTATCAAAAGGCCAATTCTCACCTCAAACCAACTAAGGGCAAAATGACACTTGGAAAGGTATCAATTACATAGAATTATTTCATTTTTCAAAAAATAATTACAGTATAATAAAATCTGAATAACATAAAAATGTGCTTACAATAAGTCTTTAGTCAGGACAAAAAAAAAATTAGTCTTCCTACATACGCTTAATCCTCTATATACACTTAATTGGCCTCAACCACAATTTGAAAAATATTAAAATCCTACCCTCCCACGAGTTAGTCAATTAACAAGTATTTTCTTGTTCTATTAGGCCATGGGCAAAACATATACAATTAAAAATTATTTAAATAAGATAATTTCAAACACTGAAAATGTAATGAAGAAAACACATGAGAATATGAGAACAGGTCGGAGTGATTGAAAAAGGCTACTCTGTGGAGACGACTCTAGAGCTAAGAATGATGAAAAGGAGGAAAACTCCAGGGGAAAAGCATTCCAAACAGCAGGAACAAGGACATATGGCCCAAGGCGAAAATAAGCTTGGCTGAATGGAAATTAGTAAAAAAGAGGAACAATGGAGCCAAAGCAAGTAATTAGAGACTGTTAAACAAGAGAATGCCTCGATCTGATTTATGTGTTACTTGACCTTTGGCAAACTAACCTCTTTATATTTAAGTTTCACCGAAAAAATGGGGACAGTAATGACATCTACCTCATACAGTTGTGATGTGAATTAAATAAGTTGATGCTTTAGTATTTAAAACATTGCTTGGCACAGAAAATTGTGAAATAAGTGTTAACCACTATTTCATTAGCATTAATATTATCTATATCATCAATTAAAAAATAATCACTGCATGAGTGCAAGAGTGGAGACAGGGAGGCGAACTAGGAGTCCACCACAATAATGTCCAGGCAAAAGAAGACCGAAATTACAGAATGGAACAGATTTGTAATATATTTTAGAAGTAGAGATGGTAGGACTATTCAATGAATTGAATATGCATAGTGAAGAATAGAAATTAAATGAGACTCCTAGTATTTAACAGCTTATTTGAAATAAAATGCACACACCACACAATTTATCCATTAAAAGCATGCAATTATACGGCTTTTAGTATTTTCATAGAATTGTACAACCATCACCACAATCAATTTTAGAACAGCTTCATTACCCCAAAAAGAAGCCCCAAACTACCTGTCCCCCTCACTCTTACACTCATGCAGTTATTTCATCTGCCAGCGAGAGGGATTATTTTCTAATTGATGATACAGATAGCATAATCTTCAGTATCTAAAAATTTGACTATTCAGGACATCTCATATAAATAGAATGATATAATATGCAGTCCTTTGTAATTGACTTTTTTTCACTCAGCATGTTTTCAAGGTTCATCCATCCTGTAAAATTTATTAGTACTGCATTTCTTCCTATTGCTAAACAATATTCCATTGCATGACTAATACCACATTTTATTTATGCATTCATCAGTTCACGGACATTTTTTTTTTTTCCTAGTGGTTGGCCAGTAAGGGGATCCGAACCCTTGGCCTTGATGTTATATCACCACACTCTAACCACTTGAGCTAACTGACCTACCACAGTTAATGGACATTGGTGATATTTCCCTTTTGGGCTTTCATGAACATTTGGCTGCTATAAACATGCATATACAAGTTTTTCTGCAGACATAGGTTTTCATTTCTCTTGGGTATATACTTAGGAATGGAATCACTGGGTTATATAACTATATGTTCAACTTTTTAAGTAACTGCCAGACTTTTCCAAGGTAGATGCACTATTTTATATTCTCCATCAGCAGTGTATGAGGGTTCCAATTTCTCTATATCCTCTCCAACAGTTGCTATTATCTGGCTATTATTATTATTATAGCTATCCTAGCGGGTATGAAGTGGCATCGTTTTCTGGTTTTGATTTGAATTTCTCTGATGGCTAGTATGCTCATCTTCATGTGCTCATTTGCCATTTTATATCAACTTGGGAGAACGGCCTATTCAGACCTTTACCTACTTTCTTATTGGACTGTTTGTCATTTTGTTATTCAGTTACAGCAGCAAAATAAAAGTTACTGAGAAAGAAAGACTGGTCAAATCTGGTATATCACGGTGGTTCACAATATTTGTAAGCTCATAAGGGCAGAGATTGCTGTCATTCGCTCTGAATGACACTTGTGCCTCACAAGATGACTAGCAGAAATGGAAGTCAAATATTTTTAAGAACATATGAAAATATTGGAAATAGAACTCTTGAAGCAAAAAGGAAGTGCCATTATCTTCACTTCAGATAAAAAGCTATAACATTTAGAACTCATTTCCTACAGAGATTAATAACTAAATTTAACTCCATGGGTCAATTCAAATCAGCCGGCAATGGCTACCTAGAACAATGTTTTAGAAGGGATAATGAAGTTGTGGCTAACTCAGAAGAAACTAACTTCAGCAATAATGCCTGCCATAAGCATCAGAAAGGTGGCATATACAGTAGGGCACAAACCCAAAGAAGGTTTATGTATTTTAATATATAAAAGCAATTAAAGATTTTTAAGGCAAAAAGGTTAATAAAAAAGAAGTTAGAGGTATTTAGAGTACACACTTAATATCAGAAAATGATCCAATGAAACACAAGGACTGTACTTCTACCAGAACATCCACCTGGTGCCACTGTCAGAATCAGAATGTTAGATCAGATGAATCACTGATCTCAATATGCCATTTCATATACACCCTCTCAGAGCCTCCATCCACTAATACTCATTTTCATGTAACTTAATAAAAGCCAAAACGGTGAACCTGTTACTTTTCCATGTAGTTTAAGGTGTGAATCAGACCAGAATGATATTGCAAACCAGTCATACATAATTCAGTAACAATGACTTTACTGCTATAAATGAAAGTCTGTACAAAATATCAGTAACAGGTCATTTACTATAATATAGGGATTATTTCATATTAGAAGGGACTTCTATCACTTTCATCTTCTCAACAAAAGTAAAGTTGCATAATATTTGCTTCTAAACCCTATGAAAAAAAATGCTGACTCAAACAAATTTTAAACAACTAGTTTCAATGATGGAACCAAGATTTATACGGCACAAAAAGACAAAAATTTTAGCAATAAAATCTGATAGTGTCCAAGTATACAACCATTTTGTATTACATATGATATCACATATAGATATTTTTACCTCTTAAAGCTTTT
Organism: Galeopterus variegatus; assembly: GCF_000696425.1. Lineage (NCBI taxonomy): Eukaryota > Metazoa > Chordata > Mammalia > Dermoptera > Cynocephalidae > Galeopterus > Galeopterus variegatus. The sequence continues at coordinate 158,307 of NW_007726630.1, read as the reverse complement.
AGAAACTGAAGGGATAACAGAATTCTAAACACAGAACACTTAGCAGCAGAAAACATGGAACCACCATTTGCAAACTCAAACTTAGTTTAATGTCATCTTGCAGTGATAAAAGGAAGTATTTTTTTAATTTAGCACAAGAAAACAAAAGCCAGGTCTAACTAGTTTAAGCCGAAAAGGAGTGAAATGTATCTGATCAAGAAAGGACCAGGCATAAATGAGGATAAATGGGTATAACAGCTTGACACCTATCGCTTGCTTCACATCTTTGATTTTCCTGAGCATTGGCTTATGTCTCTGCTATCACAGACAGTTTTCTCCCCTTGACATAGAATATGATCTCTGGTGGAGAAGGTTTATAATCTTTCAGTGTCATGACCAACATGTAAAATGAGCTTCTCTCTTCTATTTTAAGTTTAAAATTTTCAATCAAGCAAGGACTTGGAATAGCCTTGACTGGATCACAGGTCTTGAAACAATCCCTGTGGTGAAGGGGAGTATCAGGCCAAGTCAGACCTAGTTATATAGCTGTCTATATGGGTCAGGAAACAGGGTCCATTAGAACAAACATGGGACCAGGAAGTCACCCCAGTTAGCACTCATTACAATTTGGCAACATTAGGAGATGAAACCGAGAAGTGAGAAAATGAAGTTAGGAAGAACATTTTAGGATGCGATTATGACAATCCAGGTACTAAAAGGCAAATAATTGTTTTCAACAAATACTTATTGTGTAATCACCATAGCAAGGGAAACAGATATGGTTACTGGCCTTAGGGAATTTACTGTTTAATGGGAAAGACAGACAATACATAAATAAATAGATCAGCATATGTGCAAATAAAATTACAGTGCTCTAAAGTAAATTAACAGGTTGTAATAAAGAAACACAGAAAAAGACCTACTCAGACTGGGTGGGGGAGCAAGATCTCTCCAAAGAAGTGATATTCAACCTGAGACCTAAAGGAAGAGGAGGCCAAAGCCATGTGTGTGCGAGAGTAGAGGAGCAGGGGGTGTGAGGTGGAGGTGAAACAACAGGTTGTGAAAGCAGTGAGCAGAAGTGGGCTTGGCATGCAAGAGGAACAAAAATAAAGCCAGTATAATGTGTCTAGACCTTAACACTCAAGTTGAAAGGGGAATGAATGGAGCCAGAGAGGAAGCAGGGGCCAAATGGAAAGGGATGTTGCAAATTGTGGTAAAGAACTTGGATGTTCTTCCCTAAGTACATGGGTCATTGAAGGGTTGAGGTAGCATAGTCAGATGGTATACTTTATGTTACAAAATGATTAGTTTGAGCTGCTGAGTGCTGAATGACAGGAATGGGCCACAGTTTAATGTGAATAAGGAGACATACCGTCATTCTCTGCACTCCTAGCCAAGCCACATTCTACAAAGGAATCTCTTCTTCATTATCCAGGGATCCATAGGCTCGCTACTTATCCTCTGAGTTTTAATCTCCTTATTAATAAATCAGGACTAAAAATATCTACTTCAAACGTGGGATTATGTGAGAAAGTATGTAACATGTATAACACAAGGCTCAGCATGTGGTACTCAGAAAATATAAGGTCCCTTATCATTCACTTCCTGTGTAGCCAATAAAAACCTTCCCAAATTCATTAAACGGTGTTAAATTTTGAAAAAAACAACAACAAAACTATAGCCAAACAACTTGGTCTAGATGTGGAAACAAAGTGCTTAAGCAATGTAGACAATAGAGTGTGAATGGAATATAACCTTGACCACATCAAAATATTTACTAATCTCTATACTCTAATACAAAGATTTGTGTATTCCAAAGAATGAATTTTGAATGTAATAATCATCCAAATTCTCCACCACAATCTATACAACACTTAGAAAATCTGGGTATGAAGGTATGACCATGAAATGCTCTTCCTCTGATTTGCTCAAGTTATCTTTATCTACAAGCCAGGTACATAAATAATTGTGCCATTTTCTACTTTTTAAAAAAAGAAGTATAGAAAATTGGAAAATTCAAAGAATCTATACAAGTCATTTCTATACATCTTTAATTTCCCTCCTTATATTTTGGTATTGTGGCTATAAATTGTCTATTTTGTAAGATGCTTTAAATAACTTTTAGATTTAAAATATTTACCCATAAATAGAATTAATAATAGAGTATATGAGCTTCAGTTTACATTCATAATCTGGGACCTCCCAAAGAGTTCTCAATCCTGGCAATCTTACTACAGATGATTCTCTAATCAAAAGAACAACAGGAAAAACAGTGGCCAATACAAAAGTTCTTCTAGGGCTATGCTGTCTAATACGTTAGCCATGAGCCATATTGAACATATGAAATGTGTCTGGTTGGAATTGAGATTGTTATAGAGGTAAAAAAAAAAATACATGTCAGATTTTGAAGACTCAATAAGAAGAAAGAATATAAAATATCTCAGTAATTTTTCATATTGATTACATGTTAAATTGATCTTTTTTAGGATATAATGGGTCACATAAATACATTACTAAAATTAATTTTATATTCTCTTTTTACCTTTTTTAATGCAGCTATAACAATTTAAAATACATATATAGCTCACGTTTGTGTCTCATTTTTTTTTTTTTTTGGACAGCACTGCTCTATAATATACATTGTAAATCGAATCTTTGCAAATCTGTTATAGAATAAGTAAGGATATAAATAAATGAACAAGTGGGCAAATAAAGTTCATGGTTAATGCCTCTTGGACAGCACTGCTCTATAATATACATTGTAAATCGACTCTTTGCAAATCTGTTACAGAATAAGTAAGGATATAAATAAATGAACAAGTGGGCAAATAAAGTTCATGGTTAATGCCTCTGGTTAAATTATTTCAAAATACTACTTAATAATTCTTTATGACAAATGCTAAGTTTAAAAAATTAGGTAAATGTTTGTTAGTATTACCTTTTGTCTCATGAATAAACACATTAAATTTAATGCTTATGGGTCACACACTATGCTAGGTCATGGAATGCCAATATATTTAAGTCAAGGTCACTGATCTCATGTGGTTTATACTTTTATGGAAGGATATAAACAATAAAACAAGTAAGTGCAATAATATGTTTTTGGTGCTATGAGAAAGACATCTAGTACTTCTCTACCAGAAATCTAAAGAAGGAATTTTCTTGTTTCAGAGCATGGGTAGTGCTATTGATATTTGGAGTCCAAATGTCCTTTAGTGTGTGTAGGAACTCTGAGCCACAAAGAATGCCCAGTTCAAATTATTCATAGTGTTACTACTGGGAAACACCCAGTGTCATGTCATGCTGTAGACAGAACCACCACTTACAACATAACATAGATGTAGTAATTATTTTCTGACTCTGGTTCCTGAACACTGGAGTGATTCCAGGGACTCACCAAATACTCAGACCTCATTCCAAGAGTGCAATCAATATAAGATTATGCAAAACCATCTCTGTTCTTTGATGTATAAGATACATATGCATACACATCACATTACATATATTTGGTCTATGACAATAATAACATAACTTGCCATTATGAGTCTGAGAAAAGAAAAAAGTAAGTTACTTGAAGCATTTGATAGCTATAAAACAGAATGTTCATATACAAACAAATAGCTTTTTTAAAAAAATTTTCCTCTTGCAAATATTTTTGTTACTGAAACAGGAATACCAGTCTTGTCACTCTTATCTGATTCCCAATTGACAAATAAGCAAAGAGGAAGAAGAAGAAAAAAAAAAAAGCACTCTGTCATTTAGCAGCACAGAAATCACTCTTTATTGCTCTTAACCATAACATCGGATATTACCAAATCATGGCAGGGTAGGCAAAAGATACTCATTACTCAATACAAAATAACAGAATCCATAAAGGAGAAATGCATCAAAATACCACAAATAGAAATTATGGTATTCACTATTTGAGAACGAAAACTTGAAAGTATGTATGAAACCCATAAGAACATCATACCTCCATGTCAAACATGTTCATCTCTCCTGCCCACATCAAAGAAAAATCCTCTGAAGAACTTACATTCTAGAATCTTATTCGGGCTTCAGACAACAGAAATGCTTAAATCTAGGGTAGCAAAGCATTTGCCTCAAAAATAAGGGCGTAATACCCTTTTCAAAATGTCTTACTGCATAACTTAATTGCCTCTATAAGTGAAAAACTTTCAACCATAAATTATGGAGGGAAAACTAGCATAATGGTGGAATAGTGTCCAACAACTGACACCCTATTTACATTAAAATATTCAGGGCTAATTATGATTTTAGCACTTGTTTTTATCCTTGCTTTGTTCATTGGCCAAACTTAAACACTTCTCATCTCCTTCAATGAAAAGGGGCGCTATTATGTTCCTGGAAGCATAAGCCGGGTTCCTCAAAGCCTAATTTTAAGGTTTTAATTGGCTGAGGCAATGGGAGACCATACAAAGCCCACTTCACAGAGAAAGGCAAGATTGCCAGGTCACTTGAGAAAAGATGAAGAGCTAACTGGAAGCTGTTGCTGAAATCTTACACAGTGTTCTGGGAAGTTTTACCAAAGAGTAACTTACACAGAATGGAACACAATCATCCATCATCATAATACAGAACCCAGAGGGGTTGAAGTTAGCTTGCAGAAACACAACAATTAAAACATAGAAACAGTTATCTTCACTGAATAACTAAACAAGACATATAACAACACAAGCAAGCTTTATGAAGATTGGGTACTGTGATTGGTTCTGTGGCACGCTGTTAATTTCAAATATTTGGTTCTATCTCCTCATAACCTCTATGTCCCAGAAACCAGGTACTCACAATTCAAGAGGGTTGCTATTACTAACACTTTTGTTTATTTGCTACTACTGGGCCTACAGTCTACTTTTACATTTGCAAAGTTGAAGAGTAATTCCTCCCTCCATTAAATTTACCCACCCAACATTTGTGGTGTATTGTATAATAAAAAACACTCAAAAATTGAATAAAATTGTCTCGGTTCTCAAGCAGTTCAATACTTACTAATAGAATAATAATTAATAATTCATCAACATACACACATTTTAAGAATAGCCAACTTAGAATAATTTTAAGTAAATTAATTTGTTTTTCATCAACCCTAACCACTGGTGACAGGTGCACAAAACAGACATCCAATCAAAAACATAGAAGACAACTTTTATTTGTGAAATTCAAGACTCTATGGAAAAACGAAAGTTCTATATCTAAAATTAACCTATGAAAACTTAAATTAGTTTATGTTTACATGAACAATAAAGATACGCTAAAAAAAGATATCGAATGTCATTTTACACATTTGGAATTGGCAGTGGAGACTTACTACTGATTTCCATATACCATCTAGTGCTCAACTGAAATTTCAATAATATGCTTATAAATTTCTTTTGCTTTACTATTACAAAATAAAAAACAATGAGAGGCTTAATTTCTTCAGAATAGCTTCCCATGTCATTCATGCTTTCTGATCATGTACAGTACCCTCCCTTCCCTTGTTTTCTCCTTTGTTCACTCACTCATAACTTTACTCAACAACTATTTATTCAGCGCCTACTATATGTCAGTTTCTGAAGGGAAAAAAAAAGCAAAACCAAAGTGTCTATTCTCATTAAATTCTACCTCCAACTGTCCCTGTTACACTCCAAAGGTGTTTTTCTCTATCGGCTGCTGGAATTCAATACTTAAGTTTAGGTTTACTCTCATTCTTATTTTCCCAAGGCTTTCTACTGTGGAAAATGTACTCCTCCTTTATCTCTATTATCTACTCAAGAACAAAAGTTCCCTCTGTTTTGACTTATTCCCAGCAGAAATGACCCACAATTGGTGAAAAATTGAATATATACACAGGAAAAGTTCTCTGATTCCAAGAATTATAACGTGCTAAAATTTGGTACAAGAGGAAGTTCACATAGATCGCAGAATACTGCGATTCACATATTTAAAACGTGAGAGGAAAATCTCCTTTTGGAGAAAATATGCAGCATGAAAAAATCTGGAAATCTTAAATGGTATGAATTCTAATTAATTAACTTAATCAGACATTGGTATTTTTTCAGCTATATCTGCAGATCTTTAAGAAACTACAAATGGGGTAAATGAGATCTGAAAAAACTTTAGTCTCCCCAAAATGACTCTTCCCCTGTAAATGCTCTAATCATTCACTTATTCTAGTCTTTCACCTGAGAATAAGGGAGGCAGTAGTATGAGGTCCTGTTTGTAAAAATAAATTAGAAACCTCTATAAGACCCTTTTTGTAGGCAACCAGCATGTCTCCCCTTTTTCTTCCCAATCTCCAAATTCCCCAAAATAGAGGTGCTTTCTTCATTATCTTGTAGTTTAGAAACAGACATCTCCTATCTCCTATTACCATGACAACCATGATATGTTTATTTACCCAAGGCAATAAGAGCTGATAAAATTTTATTGATAGGGAAACTTCTATTAACAAAAAGCACAAAGAAAAACTTTGAGTATTCCCATATTCTGTTCCCTCAAGGCATTTATAGCATTTCAGAGTCATAGAAGACAAAAGAAACAGGGAAACTTCTATTAACAAAAAGCACAAAGAAAAACTTTGAGTGTTCCCATATTCTGTTCCCTCAAGGCATTTATAGCATTTCAGAGTCATAGAAGACAAAAGAAAAGATTCCTTCAGTGGTTGCTTCTTTGGAAGCAGCAAACTTACATAAAAAAAAGAACTCTAGAACCAACTAGAGACACTCCATCAACAACTCTTCTCTTTTGTAAAATATGCGCCCACATTTATATAATCCTTTTCACAGCTTTATAGGTAAACTTTTGCGTAAATCCTTATCTCATCAGAATTAGACCTTTAAATTCCCTAAAAGCAAAGAGTAGATCTCTTTCACATTTGGAATTCAATAGAACATCACACACTCTAAAGACACTAATATGTAGTCATTGAAAACGAATCACTTCTGGCTTGCCTATGGCTTGTCTGAGCAAGACAAGCACTTTCATTAGCACAAACTGAATTTAAGGAGAAAAATGTAAGCCATACAGCCAAATGTGCATTATATAGCCATGAATCTCATTTAATACTTCTGTCCAGATAATAATATAAATAAATAGATATTTTAAGGAGAAGGAGTAAAAAAGAAAGTGGGCATAGTTTACTGACTACACATCTCTGTTTTGTTTTATTTAAAAATTGAAATTTAAAACTGAGATGCTGAAAGATAAATAAAATATTTGAAAACTAGAAATTTAAAAAGGAAAGGGGAGGACATTTGAAGGTACTCCAGGAGAAAATGTGACCTGAAGAAAGACTGCAAAAAAATTGCAAATAAAAAATAAACTAGACATTTGGCTAGAACTAGAGCTCTGGAAAAGTAATAAGATGCTTAGTCACCTGAACGTGGTTATGGAGATGTGGAGACTGAAAGACCAATACAATACCATCATGAAGGAGTTCAATATGCACCCGAGGCCAAACAACATTTATGTCTTGTGTAACACCGACCTTATACAAGACTCACACAAAAATAAAGTTACAATTCAACCTGGGGTAGGGCAGAACTGTAAAGAAGTAGTAGGGTATAGTAGTTTAAGATAGAATAAAGGTCAATTTACAATAAAGTCAAAAAAAAAAAATCAATGAATAAATACAAAAGTTTTGCATGCTGAAGCCTTAAGAAGAAATAGAGATATTCACCCATCCCAGTTCATTCTAAATATCACAGGTACAGAGAGCAAATCCTAAAGCAACCCTTTGCCAGAAAATATATTTTAAATGTTTGCTCTGCAGATTATAAAAGGATGAAAAAGCATACAGCTACACATTTCTATGGAAACTGTATAAAAGCATTAGTATTGAATTCAAATCTGTGAGGCATAGTCCAAATTCTTATTTATTAACTCTTATTCTTTTTTTTTTTTTCCTTTTTGTCTCTTTTTTGTGTCCGGCAACGGATCGCAACCCTCAGTGTCACGCCCGTACCAGACCTGGACCGGCAACGGGATCGCAACCCTCGGTGTTGCTCCCACACCTCGCTCAGCCAGTGAGTGGGAACCGGTCTGTATGTGGGATCCGAACCCTCGGCGGGAGCGCCACCGCGGTGGTGACTGTATCAGATCCTTTAAAAAATTTAGAGTCAAAAGTTCAGCAATTAGAAAAACAAATTCTCTTAGAGGAATAACTCCAGGTCTTAACGACCAAACTGCAAGAATTACAAACAAAACGTAAGAATACAACATGTCAAACTAAAGCGACGGTCTATTACCCTCCGTTAAACAACAAGTTAGCCCCCCCCCCACAGGAAGAGCTCCCATTCATGTAGATCAAAGTCTTTTTGACCAACTTGAGGCCTTCCCAGTATCCGAATCTGTGGATAACGTGGGACGAATTACCCACAAACTTGACAGGCTGCGATTTAATGTTATCAAAGAGCTAAAAGGTGCCATTTCCCAATATGGGCCCACAGCGCCTTTTACCCTTGCTATATTAGAATCTGTGTCTGAAAGCTGGCTCACTCCTATAGATTGGAACACCCTTATCAAAGCCACACTCTCGGGGGGTCATTACTTACTCTGGAAGTCCGAATTTTTTGAAAATTGCAAACACATTGCTAGAAAAAACCTTCAGGCTGACAAAGATTGGAATCTTGATATGTTGACTGGCTCTGGTGACTATTCTAGTATTGAGAAACAAAAAAACTATGACCCAGGTCTATTTTCCCAAATTCAAACAGCCACTTTAAAGGCTTGGAGAAGGCTCCCAGCTAAGGGGGATTCAAGCGCTTCTCTTACAGGAGTAAAACAAGGGCCTGAAGAGCCTTTTTCAGATTTTGTTAACC
>NW_007726630.1:147183-149355 GCF_000696425.1 Galeopterus variegatus | reverse complement strand
TTTTTTTGTTTTACAAGGATAAATTTACAGGATGCTTTTATTCAATTGATTTTTTTTTCCTTTTTGTCATTTTTCGTGACCGGCAATGGATCGCAACCCTCAGTGTCGCGCCCGTACCGGACCGGGACCGGCAACGGGATTGCAACCCTCGGTGTTGTGCCCGCACCTCACTCAGCCAGTGAGCGGCCGGTCTGTATGTGGAATCCGAACCCTCGGCGGGAGGGCCGCCACGCTCCCAAGCGGCGCACAGTAGCAGTGTGCCACCGGGCCGGCCCTCAATTGATTTTTGATTTTCAGTTTTCTTGGCTTTAAGGTGGCTCCAGAAAGAATTCAAGTTTGATCATGTTTTTCTTTCTTATCTGCATGATGCTTCTTTCCTCTCTTAAAAGCAGTGGTTCTTTTCTTAACTGCATGTGCTACTCTTTTTCTCTGAAGACTCTGGAGTTTTATGAAGAAAAGCAGCCATGACCAAACAGACCCCTTTTAGGTCTCCTGCTCTTCTCTTTAAAACCTCAAGAGTCAAATGATTTCATTTCTAATTGTTGGCTCAGCTCTTGAGCTCAGTAACTCATTTGAGAAACAAAAATATAGACTAAGATTGACCTGTTTAATTAGATGATCTCAAATTTTCTCGCATCCACTTGGTATTTTAAACAGACTTCTAAATTCTCTTTTAGTCTCATTTATGTAATTTTTTCACAAAATTTTATGGTAAAATTTTATGCTACTTTCATAAAAGGAAGAAAATCTCTCCATCTTCTTCAAAAGGCTTGCATACGTTGCTTTACAATGTAAATTTGTTATCTTGCTTTCCTTAAGGCAGGGTGAGGCCTCACCAGTAAGTATTTTCAGAAAAAAAAAAACAAAAAAACAAACCCACAATCTAAACCTGACTGTCCTTTTTACCAGTAAGCTTTATTTACATCTTAAACAAAACTTATAAGATCCTTGTTTGTTCTTGTTGTTTATGTCTGCATATATGCGTGCGTAAGCTGTATGTCATGTCTATGTGTTCATGTCTGTTTATGTAATTGTTTTATGTGCAAGGTACCTAATTGGCGTATAATTAATGCATGCTCATTAAATAAATATGTATATTTTTCAAGTTCACATGACTTAAATTTTTTAAAGTTTTGATAAATATATTTTCAAAATTTGATTCAAACCTTTTACCTAAAATTGTCTGCAGGTCAAGGTGTCTCCTTGTTATCTCAGCTCTGCCTCCTGGCCATGCTGGGAGAAACAATATCTTTTAGATATGTAAGAAAGCATCTGGTACAGTGTATTTTTGTCCTAAAGTAAAATGACTGGCTATTTAAAAAAACAAAAAGTATAGAACAAAAACAGAATGTCTGAGTAAGTCTTGATAATGGTTTAGGTAAATAAATTTGTTTAAAAGGTTTTACAGCAAAAAAAAAAAAAAGAGAGAGAGAAAGAGACACTTGAGTGCTCTTACTACAAAATCGTAAAAGGTTTTTCTTTGTCTTTTAGATAACTGGCCTAGGGATCTTATTTCATGTTTTATCGTGATAAGTTCTTGTGCTCTTTGTCTTTCAAACCCTTTGTCAGTTTGGTTTTATTTTTTGTAGTAATGTACGATTTTATTCAATTAAAAGTTCTAAGCCTTTTGTTATTTAACACAGCTTTCCAACATTAAATTCTGAAACTTTAAAATAACTTTGGGAAATTCCAAGGGCCCTGGAGTTTCTCAAAGGATATCTAAAAGATGTATCAAAACTAATTGGCTTATTTAATAAATTTGACTATGTGGGAAAGCATTATTAATACTGAAGGTGTTATGGATATATGTTGCAACATTTTGTAAGGTTTTAAAATATCTGTTTTAATATAAATGTTACCAGTCATAATTTTGGTTTAACCCTAACTCTCTCTCCTTTGTTCCATTTGGAAGAAATAAAAGTAACAACTAACCATTCTCGCCTCTTAGGTGGAGATCCTAATATTTCTGAAAAACCTCATTTTTCACACCCTTTTAATTTTTCAGCTTCCACTGAGAAAATGCCTTTATGTTTCTCTTCTCCTAATGTTCCTCCTAAACATTGTCTTTCTACAGGTTATAGAATGTTGTTAACCGATTCTCCTAGAATTACAGATGCTCAATCTGGTGCTGGCAAGCCAACTACCCATTCACCAACCATTAGTCAACAAATT
>NW_007726630.1:145616-146723 GCF_000696425.1 Galeopterus variegatus | reverse complement strand
CCTACAACGACAAACAAGCAACAACAGGTTCGAGGTTTTAGGGCCGACACAAAAGACTCCTGAGAGCGCCCAAGCCCTGCTGCGGGTACAAGCAAGCAGCCCGAGACAACAAAGGCCAAGTAAATCAGCTGAGATGACACAGAAACAGAGTGGAACGCACCAGACCGGCCCAACTCTGCGAGATCTGCCCAACTCTGTGAGCTCTGTGAGTCTCCCCCAGCCCAGCCCCACTTGCGGGGCGAAGCCCGACTGCTCCCCGCCCGCCTGGGTCCCGCCTACCACACCAGGCTAGGCGCCCACAACAGAGCTGCCTCCATTTTCTCGGGTGGGGGCAGAGACGTCCGGCTTAGTGCAGGCAGGCCATCCATCTCTGCTTGGCGTGGCTCCGCACTGAGACATGCCATTTGCTTACCTCGACGCAGGGCACCCCGGGGCCTGTGGAATGGCATACAATCCCACTCTCCCCGCGGATCTCTGACAGGGCTGGTAGCATGGGGAGCCCCGGGCCAGTGTCGGGAGGCAGGCAAGAGGAGCCCGCCCAGATTGTCTCTCCACCACACCCTGGGCGTCGGCCCCAGGTAAACTCCCTGTTTCCGGGAGGCAGATTCCATCTCTGGGGGCCTCAGTTTGGAAGAACCCCTAAATGATTAATGGTGGGGAGAGGGGAGCCCAGAGTGCTCTCGAGCTACATTGAAGTGAATAGAGAGCTTTCCCGGAGGGCCGAACCCTGCTGGGGGGAGTCAAAGAGGAACTGGGTGCTGAGGGCCCCTCTCCTGAGGAGTTCACTCCCGGCAGTGGGAGAGACTGGACACCTGCTGGGCAGGGCGGGGCAGGGCACAACGTTGATGTCTCAACTAAAAGACAAGGTTTGTAGAAGACACGCCTCAGCCCTTTTCTGAACACACAGAGTGGGGAGGGGTCCGGCAAAAGGAGGTGGAGTATCAGAAATAAATAAATAAAGAAAGAACAACAATTAAACACCATGCGGGAACCCTTTGCAAGGCTCAGTAGCCCCATCTAGTGGACACAGAGTGTGAAAACGCCCTGATAGTGAGGTGCAGAACACACACACCTTACAGGACTTGAATCAGAGGTCCAAGATCCGAG
>NW_007726630.1:141810-142879 GCF_000696425.1 Galeopterus variegatus | reverse complement strand
TATCCCGCGGGTTGGGACACTTCAGGATCTTGATTCCCACTTGTGTTAAAACTTCCACTGAAAACTCCGCTCTTGTCTGCAACTGATCTGAGCATGACAGTTTCAGCACCCGTCAAGCAGAAAGTTCTTTAAATTGTAATTTTTCAGTCATAATTGTGTAAGCTGAACCAGTTGAGATGTCTATGGTGTTCGCTATGGTTCTTGCTATTAATCATCAGTCATCTTCTATTAGGGCATGAACAAGATTAATTTTTTCCTCACAAACTGATGTGGAAGGTCTGTTGCCAAGGGCTTCATCTTCTTGACTCTTCTTGACTCTTCATCTGTCTTGACTCTTCTTATAATGAGTTATCTGTTTGTAAACTGATTTCTTTGGGCATTGTCCTCATGAACTTTTTGTAAAGCATCAATAATTTCACCATTCCACGCAAGCTTCACCATATATTTAATATTTGTTCTTGCTTCAATCTGAGCAGAATTCATATTGTGCTGATAGGGGCTCTTTTCAAACTGATGTCTTTTCCTTCTTAGTGCCTCAAACTAGATCCTGTTCAGACATGTTATAATAAGTTAGTACTAGTTTATTTTAGTGGAAAATAATTTTGCAATCCATGCATAGTTTTGTCATAACATGCATTTTCCACAAACCTTTTGAAGACCCCTTATATATGCATATAAAACATATATGTAACAAAAAGTATATATGTAAAAAAGAAAAATAAAACATGTATTACATAACATGACATTTAGGTACCTCCAAAATCCTCTTAAGTGCATCCACGTAGTTCTTTTCACTGTCAACAACTGAACCCAGAATATATCTTCTTACAACCTATTGGAAATTTGGAAATATAATGGTAGAAAATTGCTTTAGAATACATACAGATAAATTTTACTTCATGTTGAGACTGTTGATAAAGAAGTTTTTGCTTTGGGGCTGGCCCGGTGGCGCACTGCTACAGTGCGCTGCTTGGGAAGTGCGGCGGCACTCCCGCCGAGGGTTCGGATCCCACATACAGACCGGCCACTCACTGGCTGAGCGAGGAGTGGGGGCAGCACCGAGGGTTGC
>NW_007726630.1:137581-141296 GCF_000696425.1 Galeopterus variegatus | reverse complement strand
AAAAAAAAAAAAAAAAAAAAAAAAAAAAAAAAAAAAAAAAAAAAGAAGTTTTTGCTTTAAAAAAAAATAGTATGTAAAGAAAACCTCCAAAGGCCTTTAAAATATTTTAAATGGTGTGTTAATTAAATAGAATTACTGGTACGAAACACACTTTTCCCCAATAATACAATTATAGTATTTTTCAAACCTCAGACTATAAACAATAACTATAGCAGCAGGACAAATAAAATTAAAGCACTAAAAACAAATTCATCCCCTTATGCAATGGTAATGAACTGAATTAACTGATTTTATTCCATTGCCCAACACACACCAAGTGAAATGATATTTCATATATAAATTAAATAGTTAAAAAATTACATTCTTAATCAAAGAATGCTATTTCCAAACTTCTCTAAAATGATCATGCCAAGGTTACAGAAAAACAGAAAGCTGCAGAAGGTAGAGGAATTGTTGGGGTTTTTTTTGGGCGGGGGGGGGAGATCTTTTGACCAAAGATCCACCTACAAGGCTGAGAATGCAGAGGGTAAACTACCCATGCCATTTAGAGTGCAAAAAACCTCCACGATATGAGATATCTGCATTTAGAACACTGGCATTATTTTCTGTTTTTGCTTTTCATTACTGAAGTAGATTTAAGTGCAAACATGTGGCTGTAAAATGCCCATGAAAGGCCAATGACACTTAGCACTTTCGTCACCCTAAACCCATTCCAGCAAGTAATGTTTGCCAATAAACAGAAAGTACAGCACAATATTACAAAAGAGCTGCTTCTAACCCAGCATACACACACCAATACATGTGCACACATGCACACGCACACACGCACATGCCCGTGCATGCACATGCACAGACAACACCACACAGAATACATACACTACAACAAACCACATGCACACACCACACCACATACATACATGCAAACACACACCACACATAAACATGCACACACAGGCTCAAACCAGCGTACTTCCAGGCAATCTGCAGCTTTGAGTGATACTATTTAAAAAGACTGCTATGCCACCCAGTGGGTGAAGAGAGCATTTTCCACAAAGGAAATTTCTCTAGGTGAGTAGATTCCAGGGCAACCAAGATTTACAAAACATTATTAACAAGGCAGTGATTATTCTCTTTACAAAAAGAACTATTCAATTCACAAAAGTAAGAAAAAAAAACAACTCTTCTAGGATACTGACAGAAGATAACTTCTGCACTAAAAAAAATACAGATGTGGCTGGATTAAAAACACACACAAGATTAATCAAAGACCAGCCCTGTCGCCATCTGCATGACTCTGGCTGATTCACAGGGAAAGTCTGAGCACAAAGCCTTCACTTTAAAATGAGGGCTTAGGCTCCAGATGACCCAGTGACTCCTCACATCCTCAAATCCAGGCCATTCTTTTCTCCAAAGTTTGGATTCCCAGACACTACTCCAAGGTTCCTGAGTTGTAATATTTGAGGGTTGAACCTAGGAATTTATATATATGTGTATACATATATATATATAAATTTTTTTTTTTAAGTCCTGAGATGATACGTTTCAGGTCAAAAGACCTGGAATTGGTATAAAATAATTAAAAATAAAAAACAAAGCCAATCTCCCAGATTTCACGGCTACAGCAGGTGACGTCAGCCTTTTCAAGCAGTTAAAGTCAACGTATCAAATAGCACCCCCAGGAGCGGTGGGGCAGGAGACGGCCCAATGCTGTTAACATCTTCCCCAGAAGCACTACTCCTAAGTCACATTCTTAGAAGAATTCAACAATAAAAGGTGTTTTCTGCCAAAGGAACAAATATGGGGAGGTGGCATCTACAAGGAGAGAGACTGTCATGAAGGTCACTGGTGTGCTGGAGAAGGCCTGAGCTGAAGCGGGGAGCTGCTCGCATTATATCTTGAGCTGGTCCTGCCTGACCCCCATGCATGGCATTTGGGAAAGGGGACAGTGCAGGATCCTTTGTCCTTCAGCATCAAGGGGACTTTTCAAGTAAATGACAACTCATGAATTAAAAGATGGCTTTCCTTTCCCTCCCCACCCCCTAGACAGGGCATAAAAAGAATGCTCAGTGTTATGTCACCTTATTTCAATTATTCTTTTTTTTTTTTTTTTTCAGAGGGGGAGGCATGGCTGGCCTGTACTCAGACTGTGTGTTATAATACCACACTCTAACCAATAGAGCTAACTGGCCAGCCTCAACATGAGAAGGAAAAAAAGATAAAGAACATTAATACTCCCAGTTTAACCTTTCATGAAAAAACTCCCATGGAGAACACAGCAGCCAACATGGGGAAAAAAAAAATCAGTGTGAATCAGAACTATAAGAAAACAAGTTAAGTGGAAATATGCAGAAATCCTAAATACTAATAAATTTTTATAATCATAATATAGCTATCATTTACTTAGTGCTGAAAGTGCCACGCTACAGACATGCAAAGACCTTAATACCAATTATTTAACTTAATCTTCATTATTATGTGAAAAGCAAGATATCAGGAAATATTAATATCTTCACCTCCCAGAGAAGGAAAATGGGGCTTAAAGATACTAAGTAACTAACTCAACCTAATCCCAGAAGAGGACCTACGGCTTGGATTCAGGTCTGTAAATCCTCTCGGGAGAGCTCTTTCCAATTTACAAAACCTCTAAAACACTGACCCGCCACCATGCACTCGCTCCCCTTTCAGCCACAGCAAGTGATTAAAACACACGAGCAGATGTTGTCAGTGTGTTAACACCATCTGGCTCAAAATATATTCCACAGTTGTCTCCAACAGAAATGCAACGCCCCTCCTCACTGTCCCCTCAGGGACCCCACAGCCCCTCCTCACCGTCCCCTCAGGGATCCCACACCTACTCCTCATTGTCCCCTCAGGGACCCCACAGCCCCTCCTCCCTGTCTATTTACAGACTCCAAAACCAATACTATCCCCTCACAGACCCCAAACCCCTTCCTCACTATCTTCCCAGAGACCCCAAACCCAATACTCAGTGTCTCCTCACAGATCCCACACCACTCGCTAAGTGTCTCCTCGCAGACCCCACACCCCCTATTTGATGTCTATTCACATACCCCACAGTGCCTGCTCATTGACCACTATTCTATAGCTCAGGCCCAGTCTCTTGGCTTGGACGGCATTTGCCACGTGGCTACTTCACTCCTCATGTCTAATTCTACTCACTCAAATATAGGGATCCACACCCAGTGGCCCTCATCTATGAAGCTGCCCTCCTGCCATCATCGACAGCATTTCTTCTGTGCCTCTGTCTTTCACTGGAATTCTTTGCTTGTACATTTCACCAGTACACTAAGTTCTCAGGAACTGGATCCAAGTCCGATTCACAACATGTGTCCTCATGTGTATGCAGTAACCAGCACAGAGACCCCATATGTGGTAAGTGTCCAGATAGTAAAAGAATAGGTCAATGAATTACCCACTCAGAGGCCTCACAGGAATATCATGAGTATTTTCAGCAGTCAACTACTTTCTTATCACTTGTGGGGCTAAACTGAGGTAAGTGAGCCATACACCCAGACAGCAAGCACGAAGAACTGCAGGCAGAAAGCACTAGATGCTTTGTTCCTGCAAAAATCTGTCAAAAATCCTTCTCTGGCCATAGCTCAGGCCACATTTTCCTAGTAGAACACGAGAGGTTAAGAATACAGCTTGTGATCAGAGAGACTGAGATCAGAAACCAGACTCTTGCATGCAAAAC
>NW_007726630.1:136639-137358 GCF_000696425.1 Galeopterus variegatus | reverse complement strand
CAGCGAAATGTAAGCTTCCTATTTTTGCCTGACCAATTATCAACAGCTTCTAGGTATCCTTTTTTTTTTTCTGTCTTTTTTGTGACCGGTAAGGGGATCGCAACCCTTGGCCTGGTGTCGCCCACACTGCGCTCAGCCAGTGAGCGCACTGGCCATCCCTATATAGGATCCGAACCCGTGGCGGGAGCACCGCTGTGCTCCCAAGCGCTGCACTCTCCCAAGTGCACAACGGGGCCGGCCCCTAGGTATCCTTCTTAATCTTATTTTAAACTCTGGCCGTACCACTAAGCATTTTTACGTTGTTTTTCTTTTATCTGTGTTCTATATCTACCTATCTATATCACCTATGTATCTGTGTGTGTGTGCATGTATATATGTATGTATCTACCTTCCTATCTATGTCAGTTTCTGTGATTTGTACCATCCTACCCACATGGAAAAGAACTCAAATCCCATCCAAGGGTATCAGTCCCTACCCTTAAATTGCCACAAACTCTGCAGTATTGCTTTTGTTTCTGTAGTTTTTACTTTCTTTTACCCAAAAATAATTAAATGGAAACCAGTCATATTTTTTCCCTTTGCTACCTATTATCAAATTTTAAGGTATTATATTCAGATAATGTTGTTAGTTACTGAAAATCTACTATTTGAATCTCATTCTTAGGTACCTGTGCACACCTATGCATCCTACATACACCCACATGCAGTTTGTTATGACA
>NW_007726630.1:133797-136629 GCF_000696425.1 Galeopterus variegatus | reverse complement strand
TCTTAGGTACCTGTGCACACCTATGCATCCTACATACACCCACATGCAGTTTGTTATGACACTGTATCAACATGAACTAGTATAAATAACTGTCACAAACAGTCTAAATTCCACATATTTCTCACAATTACACGCAGGGGTGATAGACAAAATATTTAAGGACCAGATGACCTGAGCCCAGGCCACAGCTACTAACCAGGGTCCCTGAGGCCCCCTGTTATGCTTAACATTAACCCTTTAATTGCTGGACCAGGAGTGTACAGTGGAGAATCCAAGTGCACAGGGTGGCAGGGAGTTTGGGATAGCATATATTTACCAATCAGCACATAAACATTCAAATATTTTTAAAACCAGCACAGGTGTATTGGTAAGCAGCACCTGAGAATCAGCCCTGCTCATCCTACCTGCTGCTGAGATAAACCTTCAGGCATTGGGGTCAAGATGGCCTCTGGGTGCCTACAGTCAACATCAATGAATAAATTCTGCTCTTCTTCAAGACAAGATCTGTGATCTTAAAAAAAGTCAAAGCGTGCAAGTTTTACATTGAAATAGTATATTCATAACATTACAGCATAGTAAAATAAGCTGTCAAATAAATGTTTTGTGTAGACATTTCAATCTTGCATGCTTACTTTCCACCCAACTATTCCTAAATTGAAATTTTAACAAACCCAATAAAATAATCCTTCCCACAAGGGCAATACACAGTGTCAATATTTAACATTTTCAATATTTAAAGTTTAACTTCAAAAGGCAGAGGTGTCATCTGAATAGCTAGATGGTAAAGTGCCAATAAATATTTCAGTTTCTTAGTCTATGAAATGTCACCATCAGAAAGAAAGAACGGCAGCTAAGAACTAACATTCCAAAACCAATGAAAACTGAGGTGGGACCTAGTATATTTCCTGACTTTCTGTCTGCCTCTCTCACTGGAAGTCTGAAAAAATCAGTTTTCCAAAAATCGAGAAGTTTAAGACAAAACTAAATTCTTTTTAAAACTTAGACACAGCTAATGATATTAAAGAATACACAAAATGGCTGGAAAGCAGAAAAGCACAGGAACCTTCAGGTAACAGAAACCTGAATTTTTCTAATTCAAAGACACCAAACCCTTGCTGCACAGAGTAATTATTTGAGGGGCTTTTAAAAACCCTCCAAGTACAGACTCCTCCCTCAGAGACTGAATAGTTGGCAGGGTGTGGTGGGCCTGGGCACACAGTATTTTTAAAAAGGTTTCCAGTTAATTCATGTGTACGTCCAGGACTAAGAACACTTAGTCCAGGCCTCTCATTTCACAGCTTAGGAACCTGAGGTCGGAAGGTTCAGGGATACGCTTAGAAAACAGCTGTACCTCTCCAATGGACCCCCCCAAAGACCAGCTCCCCTGAACCAGAGATGAATCATAACCTCCTCTCTTTCTCTTCACAGCCATCCTCATTTGGTGCCTGGCATGCCGATTCCTCTATCAGGGGACACATTTCGCTGCACATTTTATTAGAACACACACATCTTATCGGTCTCGTTCACCAAACAAAACCCGTAGAGATCCTGACAACCCTTGCTCGACCTTGTTTGAGATGATGAGGGCTTCATTACAATTTTTTTTTTAAAAGGCCTAATTAGTTTTAGCTCCAGGTATGTAGAGTATTCCTAGGCCACTGCTTGAGGAAACATATGACTGTAAAGTTCTTTCTAAGTGTATATATCAGCAAGTGCTGCCCAGGCACTAGCACCAGATGTGCACGTCAGGAAGCTTGGGGGAATAACAAAGAAACACTTCTGGTATGGGGGAGGGCGTCCGTGACCCAAGCTCCCATGGATACGGAGGGACCACTGTACCTACCACTTTGGAACAGTAAACTCTCAACTACGCTCCACAAGTCTAGATTTTAACATATCAGTGCACAGAGGTTGTAAGACATTTTCTCTGATCTTTAACGATCCTTGGCCTATAGTTTGTGGCCAGCATGCAAGACACCTAGACACAATCCATCCTTTACACATATAAACTGCACAGGCTACTGCCCCCTCAGTGAGTTTTTTTTTTTTTAGGAAAACTTGAAAGTTTTGATATTTCAAATGTTCCCTCATCAGCAGAAAGGTTTCTAAAATCCCCGTTTAGAAGGCAGCCTTCTTGGCTTACAGCCTCAGTCCTTACAGGATAATAAACACACCCAGGAGAGCCAACACACTGTACATGCGTGTCTTGGCATGGGTAGAGTTGGAACATGCAAGCTCGCAGGCCTCAGACCTTGAGAAAGGAAAGACTTAGTCCTGATGAACGAGCGGCCTCTCTTCACGGCAGCTCGTGTCCTCTCCAACCCATCTTTGGTACCCTCCTTTGCTGCCTTCATGAGCTTCTGCATCTGTGAGGAAAAAAGGGCGGAAACGTGAGAAGTGGTACAGCTCAACCAAATTTTACTTGTTACTTTTGTTTATTTTAAAAGAATACTGTCAAGTAGTTTGGGCTTGAAACACTAACTGAAATTGGTTCTTTGATTTGAGAGAGCTTTCTCTGTTAATGAGTGTGTATGCGCACGCGCGCATGTGTGTGTGTGTGTGTGTCATTTTTGGCTATGTTTTGTTTGTTTAAAAAAGGAAAAAACAAACTTTACAAAGAGAGCCCTTTCTTGACATGGTTGAAAATTTCCTGCAACATTTAAAAGTCAATTTTGTTTTTTATTATCATCACTTACAAATACAAAGAGCTTTGTAGATGTCACAGAGAATCTAAAATGCTCAAATGTCAATCAAATTTCCCAAAATTAAATGTCAAGACAAGTAACTGTATTTCTCGTGGCTTTTTTTTTTTTTTTTTTTTTTTCCTTTTTG
>NW_007726630.1:125492-132849 GCF_000696425.1 Galeopterus variegatus | reverse complement strand
GCTTTTTTTTTTTTTTTTTTTTGTCCTTTTTGAGACCGCCCGCACCGCGCTTAGCCAGTGAGCGCTGTGAGTGCACCGGTCATCCCTATATAGGATCCGAACCCGCTGCGGGAGTGCTGCTGCACTCCCAGCACCGCACCCTCCCAAGTGCGCCACGGGCTCAGCCCTTCCCGTGGCCTTTAATGTAGCCTTTGAACATGTTCTGCCGGTGCCCTTCCTGACCGTGTCCCGTGTGGGACGTGACCAGCTGTTTAGAGAGATCGCTCCTACTAATGGTATGCCACAGTGATGGCTACTGCAACCACTCAGACGGCAAGATCACGGCAAGTGATTGGAGATATATGCAGGGACAAGCGGTCTGAAGAATCAGGCTGACTGCCACTACTCTGCAGAGATCTAAGTCAGAAAGATGACTTCCCACTTGGACAGGAGCTTACTGATTCTAGTTTCCTGCAGCCAGAGTTTTGACTCAATTCTTACCAATACCACAGGTTCTCAAGAGATTCTGATGGCATGCACTGGCATTTTTTGTATTATTCTTTAAAAACCTAACATCTACAGTATTGGCCCCTGGGCACTAAATGATTTCTCTTTTATAGAAAATCCACATGACATCTTAGGAGACAGACCAGCGTCCTTCCACATTGACCTCTCAAAGGGAGCCTGCTTTAATATGCACACGGCCAGGGCCCACAGCCATGCCCTGCAGACCTGGGCTGCGCTCTCTGCTCGGGACCCGTCACTGTGAGGAGGAGCATGCCACATCTCTGATGTCAGTGGCAGTTCCCATACTAATGCCAGACATTTATAACTTCAGCCCTGACCATTTCTTTACGTTATCCAAAGGCTACACAATGCATTCCTGAGGATGTCCACCAGGACTGCCACTCAACGAAACCAAAATTAAATCCAGGTTCACACTCCCAAGCCAGCGCCCCAACTCCAATGTCCATCACTTGCATGGCAGTTCTACTCTATGATGTTAAAAACTTCAAAGCCACTCTCAGCTGCCCTGAGTGCTGTATCCCTTAACCCAACAATCAACCACATATCCTTGGTGGCACCTCACCCAGACGCCCTGCTTCGCATCCATGCCGCAGCGAAGTCCTGCCCCGTTTGCCTATGCTCACTTACAGCAAGGCGCCTCTAGTTAGTGTCCAAGTTCTCCTCTTTCTTAACCCCACACTTGGACTGCTAAACCTTGTTTCCAGCCTGACGCCTGGTCAGGTTCCCTGGAATGGAGAATCAGAGAACTGCACACTGATGGGCTGCAGGGGATGTCATCACACTCCCAAAGCCCCATCTACACATAAAGCAGATAAGACACTGCAGACCGGGAGGTGAAATGGTGTGCCAAGGTCACACGTTTGCCAAGTCTTTTGGCTCTTAGCACAACTCCTTCTTTCTAAACGAAGTGTGTCCACCTGTCCTGGCCCTGAATTACTTATCTGTTCTATTTCTTACTGCTTCCCAACACCTGCCCACACCCCTTCAGCCCCTGCCACTCCCTACTGTCTGTGCATATTTCCAGACTCGACTCATCCACCGAGCTGGCCTCCTAGCTCACCTCCCTGGCTCGGGCAGAGCTCTTGGTTAGCCTGCCCACTATCAAATTCTCCTGCCACCTTGTCCTGCAAGGGGACCAACCAAACACTGGGTTTTATGAAGTAATGTGATTCCTAGGGTGTTCCTGCTGCTTAAAAAAGCCTGGAGTACAAAAGAAATTGGAATAAAGTGGTCGGCTATTCCAGAAGACATTTCTAAAAGGACATCTGTTTTCAGTTAAGCACCATTCAACACATATAAACAGATCACACAATATCAAAAACATAAAAGATCAAATTGAAGGAGAAATTACTTGACAGTGCCCTTTTAAAACACACGTCGAAGAAATGACCAAATATGAAAGATCACAATATTCAAATCCAGCAGTTCTCAAACTTTTGGTCTCAGGAGCCTTTTACACACTTACAAATTATTGAGAACTCCAAAGAGCTTTAATTTATCTGGGTTTTATTTATCCAGATTTACTCTATTAGAAGTCAAAACCAAGAAAAATTTTGATTAATGTTCATTTCAAAAATAATGAACCCACTACATTATCTTAAATAAAAATTTATGAAAAATTACTATAGAAAACAAAAAACAAGTGATGTCGTTCTGCGTTTTTGGAAATCTCGCTCACGGCCGGACCCTGCATTCAATTGGTTGTGGTGTTACACATGGCAGGGCTTCTGGAAAGTTCCTCTGTTCACTCATGAGGGAATAAGAGTGAAAAAGGCAATAATGTCTCAGAATCAATGCGAACCCCTGAAAGCATCTCGGTGACTCCAGGAGACCCTGGACCACACTTTGAGAACCACTGTTCCAATAAAATTGATCAACTCAGTCACCATAGTGTTTCTTTTTAAAGTTCGGTCTGTTTTCAAATTAGCATTTTCAATGTAGCTGGTCAAAAAACGAGCCACACTACCTTCAGCTCATGTTTCTGCTTTAGCTGCTGAATCTCTACCGCTCCCACTGTGCTTGCCACCAAATCTTTCATCTTTCTCTCATAGTGCTCCTTTAAACGGGCTAGGTCATGAGAAAGCTACAGCATAAAGAGACACAATCTTTCACAAAAAGGCTGTTTTTGGTACTTTGAGACAATCTTACATTGAAAGAACTTCGGCAGCGTCTGGCGGATGGCGTTCACACGCCACGATTCTCCTGGGACGGGGGCTCCTGGGACCACACATGGTGCAAGAGCCCCTACTACTAGCCCCTCTGGTTCTTGAGAGATAAATACAGAAATAAGTAAAACATATCATCAAAAGACAGATGCTATTTCAGATGAGCCAGACTGGGGACTTTTCCATGCCAAACAAGAGAAAATAAATGCACAAAAAATATCTCCATAAAATCATTCATTTACATTTTGATGGAATCAAAATTATCAAATACACGAATTATACGTAAAATTCTTCTTTTATGTCAGCAGCCAAGCAAAAGACACTTGTATTCAAGACTGTCCTGAAGGGTGGTATAATTTAGAACGGCCAATGCAGATTTGTAAGTCTCCAAGCTGACGTACCTTTCTCTCTAACAGACGGGGACAGAGTATAAGGTCTCGTAGGTCATTGTTCACGCAGTCACAGACATGTCAAATACACAACACTGAAGCCCCACTGCTCTTCTAGGAGGCATTTCTCATGCCAACCAAGACAAGGGCACTTTAAGAAGTTTTTAATAAAAATGTGAGACTGTTTTTGAGATGATTCTTCAACTATTTATAGCTTTATTTTGGTAGTTTTTAAAATATGACTTAAACTAGAAAACTTGGTACTTCTTGCGGCAATTCCATCTTGAACAGGCCTATCCCAAAAAGGCACCCTGTCTACACCCCATCGAGCATTCTCATCCCCTCTCCAGGGTGTTGTTCTAGCAACGTGGAGACATGGAGAAAGATGGAAACGCGTGCTCTGTGTTCCTTGTTACTATCCTGCATTCCTGAACGAGTTCCACGCCGGTCTTTCGATTGTCTCTTCTCCTCGCAGGGAAGGCTGCTGAACCATCCCACATGCTCACTAGGCATTTCAGGTGGTTCGTTTGTGAACACAGGTCCATTCTGAGGCCAAGGAGGGACCAAGACCTGACCTAACCCAGTTTGTCTATAATGACCTCAAAGATGAAATGTACGAGAGTTTCAACAAGTGTTCCCAGACACCCACTGAACACCCTACCTGCTGAAATCAGAACCCAATGCATTCTTTTTAAATCTCAACTTGAAGAGTGTCTGCTTTGGCTGTATCAAGTCAAAATCACTGGAGTTGTCAGCTCCGTTAAAAACTACAATCGCAGCTCCACTCACTGGTTAAATCTCAGTTGTGATAACTATGGTGACAGGAGAGATCTAAGTTCCTGGAAAAGCTCATTCATAATACTGAGTAGTTGAGCTGTCCACCACAAGTTGACAGATATTCTTCAACTTGTAAACCACAGTGACACGGAGGCTGCATCCAGCACGCAGCCTCTGGTGGTTGGGGGTTCCTGGGGGGCAGGTGGGGCACAAGTGGTTATCGCTACCTGTCACAGTGGTGAGGCGTCAGGTCACAGTCTGCGTCAATACCAACGTCGGACCAGCCAGCCTCAGGCAGGGACTGTATGTGACCTGCATCTTGACCTCACACGGGAAGTACATGAAGAATACTGACATTACTGTGGACATCAGTACAAACTGACCCTCTTACTACAGCCTGAAAAGACCTCCACCAACAAAAACTGTATGACACAGCCAGTCACCAGCAAAAACTGAAAACCTCAAAGGAATGATCTGCCTTGGCTGATGCCTCCAGACCCAACATCTCACAGCAATCCCACTCCAGAACTCACTCTTCAAAGCTTGAACGTTCTCTTTGGAACCTAATCTCAGGAGTTTTCCGCAAAAAATAAAATAAATTCCCTTTAAGAAAACAATCACGGGGCAGCTTAGGAACTTTTGTCCTTTCACATCTTTTCACATTATCTGCATTTATATCTTCCTGTTCACACTGAAAATGCTGAAGCTCAAAACATCACTTAGAGAAAAGTGCCTTGCACTGTGTCCTGGGCAGCCCTGATTCGATCTAACCAGTGTGCTGAGCAAGCAGCAGCAGTGCACAAGTCAGTAGTGCAATGCAAGTCAGTCAGCAAATACTATTTACCTTCTTAAAATATTCAAGACAGTGAGCTTGCTTAAGGCCTTTTAAGTGATTTCGTTCATAAAAGTTTAACTTCCTGATCCTCCATGATTATACTTATTATGTGAAATAAGATACCTCCTCCTTTGCCAATACCTTATGCTCTCCCCAGAAGTCCCACTCACATGATAATGTAAGAACCCACTGTCCGTCACACTCCCAGACTGAACACGTACTTGCTTTTTGTGGTTGCTGCGCAGGAAGGACCTGGGCATTCCATTCTTGCACTCTGAGTCACTCTGCTCTTCATAACTTTCAAATTCACTTGAACTCCATCCATATTCCAAAGAGCTGTTTCCACCTTCATCTCCATTCTCAACGTCGTCATAAATCATTTCATCTGAACATATAAATTGCAGAATGAAAATAAAAATGTAGAATTCACTAGCGTGTTTGCTTGTTTTACTATATCACCTAGAGTTGGGGGTGGAAGCACATCAGAATAACTTGGAGGAACAGTACAGAGCCTTGGGTACACTCATCTGGAAGGTGTTACAAGAACCTACGCCATGCGGGCAGGGATGTGTTCAGCTTGAAAAAGTTCTTCAGGTGATTTTGATAAATTCCCCTGCCCCACCCATATCCTGATGACAGTGTCTGGTCCTCCACGCTTATACCAAATAATGTGCTGGCAAGAGAGAACTTCCCATGAAGGAAAATGTTTCTTCATATAAATGTATGGAATATAAAAAAGATCAGATAGATAAACAGACAGATATAAACAGATGACAAATAGATGAATGATAGATGATGTATGGATGGATAGAAAGATAAACGATAGAAAGGTAGGTAGGCAGACAGATGAATGATAAATGACAGACTGACGGATGGATGGACAGACAATAGGTAATAGATGACAATGGGTGGGTGGGTGAATAAATGGATGATGACAGATGATAGCTGGCTAGCTAGATGAGCGAAAGGTAGGTAGGCAGACAGATGAATGATAAATGACAGACTGACGGATGGATGGACAGACAACAGGTAATAGATGACAATGGGTGGGTGGGTGAATAAATGGATGATGACAGATGATAGCTGGCTAGCTAGATGAGCAAGATATTAAAGTACTAACAGAAGTGAAGCTCACTTCAAAAAAGTATAAATTTTGCTTTTGTGCTAAAAACGACCTAATAAAACTTATAAATAATCTGCTACGGTATTTGCATGGTTTTATCACATCAGTCATTTCAGAATTGGTGGAAAACATCATGTTTATGCTACCAAATACAGTGACAACCTTTATCTAAATATCCCAAGGGCAAGGTGCATGTCTTTTATTTCATAACCTGTATTCTGCAAATGTGAATTAAACTGAGCTATGCTGCTAAAGTGGGCCACTGTCCACTCCCCTGGCAAGCAAAAAAGACTTGATACCCACCCTTCTTCAAACAGATGCAAAGGCTTCGACTGCAAGAGAAGTAATGTTGTAATGTGCCCTGATTAATATAAAAAAACACACAGTGCAGCAAAAAAAATACATATGGATTTCCTGTTTTCAGTGCTATATCACTAGCAATAAGACTTTCACAGAGTGAAATGATGTTCTTCCAACTCTCAGAATATCAGTGTATCTCCAATTTCTATTCTCAATCACATGAGCATAATGGCTTTTATTTTAGCTAAAGTTTCTCACGTGTAAATTACTTCTGAAGACTAATTCCTGCTTAAATTATCACCTAAGGACAGTACAAATTTACATGTAAGATGCCATTTCCATATTTTTTCCTTAAAAATAGATTCATATTTCTGTATTAAATTTATTCCATATACATCCTCAACTGTTCACTGTAATAAAACTTGGCCTTTAAAATCCTAAGTAATTAAGCACTGATGAATATAATTCTTTAGGACAAAGAGCAAGCTCAGTATATACAATGACATTCAAAAGTAAACACTTGCTTTCACTGGAAATGAGAAACTAGACATGAACTTGTCACTTAAAGAATTCCTAGATTCCCTTTATGGGCCAGCTGCCCATCGCCACCCCCCAAAAACATTCCTAGATAGTTCGAATTACCCTAGCCTTGTAATATTTCTCCACTGAATTCAGATTAATCTTCTAGAATACACAACAGGTCCTCCAAATTCCTGATTAAAAGCTCTGAAGAGGAAATACCACACGGATAAAACTATGAAATGTTTGAAAATGAGCTCATGTTCCAGAAGCTGCAGTGGTATTCTTCAGTTTGCCCCAGCAGCAACAATGACCACCACCTGGGAATTCAATTCAGTGAATGAAGGGGTCAAGTCCTAGCCCAGCCACCTGAAAGCTGGGGCTAAGGGTCATCCAGAGCTACCCAAGCGTCTAAGAGTAGAAGGGCCTGGAACTCCTGCTATGAACTAGTGAGTTCAGAGAAAGGCCTCCCAGACAAACCCACAGTGTTCCTGCACTGTCCCTCCCGGCATGTTTTAGAAATCCCAGCACTACCTCCTCTGCCCTATTCACTGTATTCATCCATCTCTGGACTTCCAGCTCTTCTGGTCTACATGAAACAAGTCAGTATTATGAGTATACAGTTTCTGGGGGTTTTTTGGTTTCTTTTTTTTTTTTTTTAAACACATTACTCTTTTCACCTCAATTGGATTTTTTTTTTTTTTTTTTTTTTTTTTTTTTTTTTTTTTTTTCCTGTCCGGCA
>NW_007726630.1:69357-124925 GCF_000696425.1 Galeopterus variegatus | reverse complement strand
ACTTATCCAGTGCGCCACCGGGCCGGCCCCACCTCAATTGGATTTGAAGCCCTTTGCGAGCTAGAGCTATATTTTCTGTATTCATCACAGCAGTTGACAAAACTCTAAACAAAGAATCCAGCTCATTCAGCACCTTCTGAAGGTTCTTGGGGTACAGCTCTACTGTGAACCCCGCTGTGGGATGTGTTTGACAGTGTCTTTGTCCACAGTCTTGAAGGAATGAGAGCTAGAACACTGTTAGGCTCATAAAGACACCTTTAAGTATATTACAACCCAGCCTACTAGAATGTGTGAAAAATTGATGCTTTTCAATGTTTAAGAAAAGCTATTGCTATTTGGCCCCACAAGCACACATGGAACTTTCAAAGACTCAAGTGTCTTGTTAACTACTGATGATTTAGTGAATTATTTAATTCTTGGATTCAGAGATTTATGGTTTCTGAAACTGTGGCATGTGCTTTTGTCACTGAGGCCAGTGAACAGAAAGCATGATCTATTTATTTTTCTTGACTACAATCTTGCTATCTGCCTTTAGCCACAACAAATTTAAAAAGTCACCCTATAGTGGTGACGTTTGTACAGTGTGAGTGCACTTAAGGACATGGAACTGTACACATTAAAATGGTAAAATTATGTTATGTGCACTTTACCACAATAAAAAAAAATTATGTGATCCCAGATGGTCTCCATAATATCCAATAAGGAATTCTCCTAGTATTCTGAGAGAATATAATTCTAAATGATCATATTTTGCATAAAGCAACACAAGACCTCAGCTGTCCCTCAGAAACATCTGCATCTCCAGAGTCCATGAGACATCTGACCTCCTGGAAGGATCAAATCCTAAAATTAGAAGGCACCTCAGAGATCTAGTGCATCTACTTCATTAAATAATATATTATTAAACATGCTCATAATATATTATGAAAAAAAGCTCAAAGTAACAGGCATGTTTACATACCCCACCTGAACTCTAAATTTTTTGCCCTGTTAGCCCTGCCCCCTCCACCTCCATCCCCCCTCCCGAGGTCCGCAGGTATCGTTCCTGCAATGTGCTCGTCCACTTACCTCTTGGCATGTCTCTAAAGACAATATGCAAATGCCCTGCTACCTTTTGCCTTTTGCTCAACATAGTTTTATGATGATGTACAGTATGACAGTCCACAGGGTAAATGGACCACTATTGATCCATTCCCCGCCTGGAGGGTCACTGAGCTTTTTCCCTCACCTCTTGCTCATTACAAATAGCACTGCAGATAAGCATACTTGCATGCATGTCCTTGAACAGCAGGTGTGAGCTATTCTAAGAAAAACACTCGCAAGTGGACCACTGGTTCATAAGTATTATACCACTGTCATGAACTGAATGTCTGTGGCCCAAGATTCACTCATTGAAGCCTAACCCCCAAGTTGATGGTACTGGGAGGTGGCACCTTTGGGAGGCGATTACGTCATGAGGGCACAACCCTCGTAAACGGATTTAGTGCTCTTAAAAAAAAGGACCCTTGGGCCGGCCCGGTGGCGCACTTGATAGAGTGCGGAGCTTGGGAGCGCGGTGGCGCTCCCGCCGAGGGTTCAGATCCCATATAGAGACCGGTTCCCGCTCACTGGTTGAGCGCGGTGCGGGCGCAACACTGAGGGTTGCGATCCCGTTGCCAGTCACGAAAAAAGACAAAAAGGAAAAAATAATAATAATAATAAAAAATAAAAAAGAGAACCCAGAGAGCTCCCTCACCTCTTCTACCTTGTAACGACACAGGAAGAAAGTGCCATTTATGAACCAGGAAGCAGGCCCTCACCAGACAGCTCATGTGTCGGGCCTTGATCTTAGACTCCCAGCCTCCAGAACTGTGAGAAATAAATGTGTGTTGTTTATGAGCTGTCAATCTATGGTATCCTGTTATGGCAGCCTGAATGGACTAAGACGGCCTTGTTCACATTAGCTAGGTAATACCAAAGTGTTCTTCAAAATGACTGTGTCACCAAGACAAGACACTTAAGGAGCAAAACGCATCAGCAGGAGTGGGGTACAGTGAGGGTGGGACACTTGCAATCCCAGCCAGGGAAGCGTTTCAGCTCATGTGTGAGTGAAGGTGCCTAGGAGGTCTGTCAGGCCAAGATGTTTCGAGAACCACAAAAAGACACATGAAGACATTTGGCTCTAAGGCTGCAAGAGTTTGGGAAAAATCTGTGGGGATTTTGAGCAGATTTTCCTTGCCCTAAGAAATAAGGAGAAAAGGAAGAATGTATTCTTTTAGTTAATAGCTCATTAATTCTTTGTTGTGCTCTCCTTATAAAGGGGACACAATGGGTCCTGACCAGAACTGTCACCTCTGGCAGGTGGCCTACTGGTAGAACTTGTGTGGTGTGCTGGTTCTTGAGACTCAAGATCATACCTTCCATGTGAGAAAAGACCTACTTGGTGGGACATATTACCTAAAAATCCATTTCAAACTTGTTTTTAGAGCAGTTAGCTTTTAGTTCTTCCTTTATTTACAGCACATATTTAAATAAATGCCTATGAGCATATTTATTCATATGAACCTTCGTTTTATTTATAAATAGGCCCAAATATAACTGTTTGTCTCCCCAATAATGAGAGCAAGAACAACTATGTCTCAACACAGAAAACATGAATATAGAAAACATGACTGTATCTATGGATTTTGAATACAATAGTCATTTTTACATCCAGAGGGAAAGACTGCTAAACTGAATCTCCTAAAATTCAATTCCAGACTAAATCAAACCTGGTTCAGAGTCTGAATTTTCTCTGGGAACATCGTCATAGATCACTTCTTCCGGATCTGGAATAAAAAGGGAGAAAAACATTAAAAATTGACTAAAATCAACCAAGCGCAATTTTAGTTTTATAGGGCCATAATCTCTTATGATGTCATAATTATTAAAAAAAAATTATTCAAAATGCTCATTTATAAGGATAGTTAATGGTACCTTACCAAAGCATAAACATTATTTTTAGGCCAGAATATTTTGTTGGGAATGAGGAATATCACTCTAAAAGAAACAGGTGTAAAATTTCTCCAACAAGGAATTTTATGGTTCTCAGGCCAATCTATTCCATGATTTGGGGTTCAATTACACATTTTTATATGGCTCCCTTGTAAACATTTTTAAGTTTATGAGGTTAATGTGTTCTGATATACAAAATACAAAGGTGGTATGTGAGTTTCAGAAATAAAGGGAGAGTCCACTGGTGCTGTATTAAATGGAAACCATTAAAATAAACCGATGACTACAACATTTTATACCACTGGAGGTGAAAAGTAGCCACATACAAGTATAAAAATGCTAAACATATAGGACAAAGTTCCTTGAACTGTATGTACTATGTGAAACATTAGTGCCTGTGAGATTGTAACAATTTTCTTAAAAAGGTTGGGTGGGGAGTCCTCCACAGGCCAAATAGTATATACACTGTGTAAGATGAACACAGAAGTATAGCAACAAACTTGAAATTTTAAAAAATATTTGTAAAAGTTACATGCTTCATACGGAAATCCATTTCACAAAAGGACCTTTTAAATTAATTTTCCAAAATATTCATTTATTGGTGTTAGTCCCTCAGCAAGAGAATGCTCAAACTACAATGTATTACTGTACTGAAAACCATAAAGATAACTACTTACTAAGCAATCCAAGAAAGAAATGAAATAAATAAAACTGAACACTTCCCCTCACATTCACCCATGGTTACTATCCCCATATTATCAGGGGGAAATGTAAATTCAGGAAAATTCCTTATTTGTTGCGGCTGTCAAGGTCTAATACAGATGTTCACTCTCTTTTAATAACATTTATTAACTGCAACCACAGTAAATATTTCTATTCCTGATAGATAATATTGAGAAACTGCTAGTTTACAGAACTTACTTTCAAATATAGTTATTCTAATTAACTATCATCTGAATAATAAAAATGAGTAAAGGGGAGAATTCAAACAAATTTTACTTTGGAAATAAAACTGCTGGTGAATGGCAAGACAGTAATTTCATCCTGTAATGATCCTGATTTAATAGCTCCCTAACAGAATTGTCTAATTACACTAAGATATTTGTTTTGACAAAGTCATAATTAAAACCAGAATGAAATTATCCAGTAGATAATTTAATAATTAGGAGATAACTAAGATGGTTTACCTTGTAAGTCAATCACATAAAGCAATTACAGAGAAATTAGCAAGCCAATGGATAATAAAAGGTATAATTGGGAAAGTAATCTTTGCTTTTCTTATGAAAATTAAAATACAAATCTAGCTAAAAATATTTCAGCCTTTCAAACGACACATGGAAGAGAAGATCTGGGGCACCGTTTGGCAGTGGGTTGGCAGCAACCACGCACCCACCATTCAAAAATGGGACCATGACAAAGCACCTTGCTGCAGAATTGAAGCAAGATCACTCCGCCAATGTCTCAACACTGAATGGCTGACCGTGGCCTCCCCAATCTGTAGCTATTGTAACAGAAACAAAATCTGTACTTGAAAGAAACAATCAAGAGAGATAGGTGCTTGGTTGGAGAAAGCTGATAGCCTGATAGGAAATGAAGGGCTTCAGAGAGCCCCAGGGAAATTCTTACATATGAGGGCACTTCAAAACGTTCCTGGAAAAATAGTACTGAAAGCTAATACAATTGGTTTCATGAACTTTTTGAAATAACCTCATATTCAGCTTTTGCTAATATTCTAAGTAAATGAATATATTTTTAAGGTTTTAGATCTGATCTAGGACATGACACTGTCCCTCTACTAGTGATGTCTGTACAAGCTCAGTGAGGCTTCAGGCTCCTGGCGGTCAGCAGGACTTACTCTCCATCCAGGCTGTATTGGCAGGATCTGCAACCCATCGGGCAAGGGCACTGTCCTCTTTATTGACTTGATCTTCACTTAAAGAAAACAAACCATAAAATCAGAATATCGAGAAACACCCCCAATATTCAATGCCCCACAAGGGGTATATGTGTACATAGGCGCATGTGTGCATGTGCTACTATGCATGCAAATTGTATACTTTCCCAGGTATTATTACAGGAAATCCCAAGTTCAAATTTTCATTCAGAACTCTCTATAAATAAGTGCTTTTGAATGTCCACTATAAGCACAGCACAGTATCTGGCATGACGGGAATAGAGTAGAAATATAGTCCCTGCAGCAGAAGGCCTGAGTTGTCCTCCATGTTTCATCAGCCTCTTTAAGGGCCTCTTATGTGCCCCAGATGATGCTGGGTGTAGAGACACCCCCGAGTGAGATTGGGCCTTCTATGCCTCCAGTAACATGTTAGTGAGACAGACAGATACAGACCACCCAAAATAAAAAATGGTTGTGTGTCTATAGCGCGATGGTCATAGGACCAATCACAGTGTCTCACACAAACAGGGACTGGGGTTTTATCCTGTAGGTAGTGGGAAGCCATCGGAATGTTTTATTCAGAATATTTTCACAATCAGATTCTGTCCACAAACTGAGCGTCGCCTCTGTGAGAGGCACAGTTGCTGATACAACATACAGAGTAGCAATTGGGCTTCATGACGCCTACTCCTGCTAGGAGCATTTTTTTTTTTTTTGTCTTTTTCGTGACCGGTAAGGGGATCGCAACCCTTGGTGTGGTGTCGCCCGCACTGCGCTCAGCCAGTGAACGCACCAGCCATCCCTATATAGGATCCAAACCCGCGGCAGGAGCGTCGCTGCGCTCCCAGCGCCGCACTCTCCCGAGTGTGCCACGGGGCCGGCCCTAGGAGCATTTTATTAGGATAAACCAAGAAGCAGTGTAAAAACATTAACTTGAAGGAAAGGAGACTGGAAATAGGGTAAGCAGCTAGAGATACATATGGAAAGCTCTGAAAAACTTACATATGGAAGAAAATAATAATTAAAATCGGATTACATGACAATCCGATGCCACATTTTCAGAGTAACTGATGAGAGCAGATGCCTTCTCAGTTCACGGTCTCTCTCGTTATTTATTTTGCTAAAACTCCTAATGAGCCATGATTTTGAGGATGAAGGGCAAAAGCAAACGTCCAGGTAAAGACACAGCAGCTACTCCAGGTTGTGATCCACAACATGCTGTGCGTGGATGGGTCTGAAGAGTAAGAGACAGTCTCTGTACTCAAAGACTTTATCACATAAAAAAAGGAGTATTCTCGTACTTTCTAAGTTTGAAATTAGATCAAAACAAAAAGTTACCACAAAAAGAATAAGAGAAAAACTGAAGCAAATATAAATGCTATTTTAAATTATTCCTGAATGTTTCCATATGTTTAAAAAATGTCATACTTTTGAAAATCATTTGAGGTTATCATCACACCACATTTTATATTCTTTCTTCAAAAAACCTGGGCCGGCCCGGTGGCGCACTGCTACGGTGCGCCGCTTGGGAGCGTGGCGGCGCTCCCGCCGAGGGTTCGGATCCCACATACGGACTGGTTCCCGCTCACTGGCTGAGCGAGGTGTGGGAGCAGCACCGGGGGTTGCGATCCCGTTGCCGGTCCCGGTCAGGTGCGGGCGCGACACTGAGGGTTGCGATCCGTTGCCGGACACTAAAAAAGACAAAAAAAGGAAAAAACAAACAAACAAAAAAAAACCATCCTTTCCATGGACATATTTTTCACAATCAGTTTTAGATTGCCAATGATTACATGCCATTGCGATCTAATATTTAGTTATATACAGAACTGTGATTTCTAATAAAGGGTCTTGGCTGGCTCTACTTTGTGACATAATTCTGTTTTTAAACTGGAAAGAAAATTCTTGTGAAGTGAGTACAAGGTACCTAAAAAGTGTGTGGAAAAACAGAATTAAAAAAAATATGAATTGGGCCGGCCCGGTGGTGCACTGCTATAGTGCGCCGCTTGGGAAGTGCGGTGGCGCTCCCGCCGAGGGTTCGGATCCCACATACAGACCAGCTGCTCACTGGCTGAGCGAGGGGCGGGAGCGGCACCGAGGGTTGCGATCCCGTGGCTGGTCCTGGTCCAGTACGGGCGCAACACTGAGGGTTGCGATCCGTTGCCGGTCACGAAAAAAGACAAAAAAGGAAAAAAAAAAAAAATGAATCTTTCCATGAACTTTCTGAAGTACTCTCGTACTTTTCCCCAGAAATCCTTTTTTGTTTTTTTAAAGGCTTTCACGTAAGGGATACTTTAACCATTTAAAAAGCCAGCCTTGGGCCGAGCCCATGGCGCACTCGGGAGAGTGCGGCGCTGGGAGCGCAGCAGCACTCCCGCCGCGGGTTCGGATCCTATATAGGGATGACCGGTGCACTCACAGCGCTCACTGGCTGAGTGCGGTGCAGCAGTTCTCAAAAAGGACAAAACAAACAAACAAACAAACAAAATAAATAAATAAAAAGCCAGCCTTAATGACTGAATGGAAAAAAAAATGAGTGAAAAAAACAACCAGCAACAGGGCCAAGGATTCATGGCCAAGCTCTGGCCACTACATCTTGATGCTTGAAATAACACTCAGCTCTTCCCATCCTCTCCCTCTGCTTTTGCTGACCCTGCACGTACAAAGGGGACATCTGGTAACCAACCTACTTGGTGAAAAGGGAGATGCCTGAGGCAGGAAAGGAGGCCTGGGGCAGCCCACACCCACAGGGGAGGTGAGGAAGGGACAACCCAACACCGCCATTGGGCGGGAGAGCACATCAGGAACACCATATCCAACACTTCAGGAAAAAGGCATGAATTCAGAATGTATGTGTAAAATTAATGAAGATACCTATTTGGAGGGTCCTCAGAACTTAAAGAATTACACTGGTGATCTTCTTCAACTTCTGGTGCTTCAGCTAGAAAAGAAAAAAAATTGACATTATTTTAAGCCTGACAAAAAAGTTTATGAAGTTGATTTTTTACCCTTAAAATGATTTCATATTTCCCTTTCTTAACATGCTTATCTTAGAATAAAGATGATTAACTGATAAGCTTAAAATTTTTGAGCTTTTAGGTAAAATGTATTCAAACAGGATTATAGTAACATGTGATATCCCAAGGTCTTATGAAACAGCCAGAAATAAAACACACCGGCACCCAAATAAATCAGGCTAGAGTTAAAAAGAAACATAATACACTGTAATCTCTCCCATCTCTTAAGTTTTCATGGGAAATTATGAGTGTGATTTATTTGAAGGTGTGTCACCCTGGGAAACTCAAAAGATTTCCAAGGGAGAAACAGTTAAGCTTGGGATATTTGACAACCAAACTTTTACACACGCACCCACACACACAAGGGTCCATCTCACAAGTCCTATCTGATTGGTGTTTTCCTCCCATCTCTGTTCTGTTTTACTAAGATAAGTGGTGAGCTCCACAGCGCAGGCTCTCCATACATTTCATGCAGGTGGAATACAAGTTTAGACGATCAAAGAACAGCCTGAGGTGCATGTGTAGAAGAGGGAAGAGACCTTCCCACTTCAGAAGGCAACGGAGGGGAGATGGGAAAAGGATGTTATTGCGGGCATGACCCACTTGGTCTTTTGATGGACTCTGTCCAGCCCCTCAACATGGCCCTGAGAATTGACATGGGGAAGGTCAGTTGACCATGCTCAGCCAGTGGCTGGTTGTTCATGACTACACTGGCAAAGCTGTCCACAAGATGCCTTCTATAAGGGGTTTATCTTATGGGTAAGCAGCAGTCCTTAACTGCTTTCAAACTGCTTGACAGTTGACTCAAAGTCCAGGGAAGGTGAGCTCAGAGTAATTAGGTTGGAGATCTCACCAATAAAAATGGTCTCCTGGTCACATTAGTTTCTGCCACATAGCCAGAGGCCAGATTGTAACAGACACAAGCTGCTGAATGGTGGGGATCTGCTGGGTAGCACACTGGTAATTCTATAGGCATTAACTTGTTTTGTTTTTCAGGCAGAGAAAAGTTAGGCACCTTTCCAAGGGCCACACATCAGGTCAGAGGCAGGGTCAGGATTGGAAATCAAATCCGCCCACTCCAAAAACTGCTCCTCCCACCACACTACAAGGCCTCAAAGAATCATCCAAACGACCCCTCAAAAGACAAAATTATTCCACAGGTTGACAGAGACAGAACATGTTGATTGGCAGTGGACGCACTCTACAGAGTGAATTGTTTCCGCAGAGAGTGGGTCAAGAGCTCAGGTCTGGTGTGCAGGGCTCTGGCCCCCATCCCTAACTGCAATCTATGCGCACGTGCTCGCAGCCGCCCCACCAGGAATTCTTCCTTCCTCAGGCTCCCCCTTTCAGGAAAACAGATGCACTCAAATTGAGTGTTCACCAAAACACAGGACCTTTAAATGGAAGGTCACTAGAAGGTGAACATGCTCACCAGGGAGCTCTCCCCCAGTCGTATCAACTGCATGCTTATCGTTAATCCTGGATGCAGACACTGAGTTCTCTGGCCATCAGAGGACACTAACGCACCAACGGACAAAAGCAGGACCTGCCTCAGAAGCTGCTCTTCAGAACTGGCTTTGGACAGCAAGGAAAATAATGGAATCTGGCTATTCCTGCATGTCCAGGATTGAGTTCCAGGTGGGGCTCTGGAAAAGAAACCACCTCCTGCTGCTGGGACGTGCCTCCTAGGACAGCCCTGTGAAGCCAGGTGGCCGTCCCATCTCCAGGGGGGCCCACAGGGCACAGACAGCTAAGAAGCCAGTGTTATACGGGCTTTGAACCCAGGCCCGACGCCAAAATCCACGCTTTACCGCCATCTCAGGAGAGAGGTTGGTGTACTCTTTAAAGGATCATAAGACAAACAGACACACTTGTTCTTTGATTCTGGGACTGACAATAGCGTTTATTGTGATAGAGTCTTATTACTGGCTCTACGTTGACAGCATAAAAATAAGCAAATTATTTTAAAATCATGCTGAATTATTTTTTAAAATAAATTACTTTAAATGATGTTCGAGTACTTAATAAAATTTTAAAATAAGCAAATTACTTTAAAATAAATATATTTTCCTTAAGTACAAAATCTCCATAATCCACACTTTCTTTTTTTTAGATGGCTCTTACTCTCTAAGGTTATAGAATAAGAACACTATTACGGATCGTGGTAAATTCCCAGGATTATTGCCAACTTCAACAGGAAAACACGTGGGAAAACATCTATCCTAGAAACCCTCTATGGTTTCCAAAATTCAAACTCATGATTTTTGTTTAAAGAATATTTTTATCACAACTATTATTAACTGGAAAAGAAAGGAGCTTTTTATTGAAGTCTTCACACAAATTACAGTTCTGTTTCCAAAAGGCCAGTCACCCCAGATGCCACTTTCTTCCATCAGAAAAACATCTCACATACCCGGGGGATTCCTATGGTGTGTCTTGGGAAAGGTAACAGACAGACTTAGGTGAGAGAAGGAAAAATTCAGCCAAGACTCTTGGACTGGGTCAGCTATGAATGTAACGAGCATTGCTTCTGCAGGAGGAACAGTTCTGCACTTGCAGCTGTGCTCGTAGCACCGGGGCCTGCAGCAGGCCTAGCAACGGGGCTCGCACACTGAACACACTCTCCTTCCAAACCTGAAATATAAAGCTCTGCAGAAACAGCTGGTGCCCGAAGGACACAACCAAGGATCACAGGGAGAGATAACAGAGAACAGGCTTTGACAACCAGGCCACTCGAAGGCATGCGGTGGCTCCTCCTCACCAAGAGAAGGTGAAAGCAGAGATTCTAAACCAATGTCCCTTCAGAGCTGAGGACACGAGGTCAGTGAGGTGAACAAGATGCCTATGTGTTCATCAATGCTCCTGACTCAGCGCCCTGGGTGTGGCTGGAGGGACAGGGAGCAGCTCCTCTTGCTGTCCTCGCCTCCCCACCTCCACACCACTCCTATGTGCGGCTGGTTTCCCGAGGATCCTCTGACCTTCCATTGCTGGCTTCCCAGCATGCTCGCTGGACATCTCCCCAGGTCCCCTCTTTTGAGGAGAAAAAGTTTTGCAAGGAGAGAGAGAGCCCCTTCTCAGCCCTTCTCTCTCCTTCCTTGTTCCCATGGATGAAGACAGCTGACCTCATGGAGCCTGAGTTTATGTATTAGTAGATGACATCAGAACATATACAAACATAACTATCACTTAGCAGAATAAATGACAAATGCCAAAGAAGGTGCACAAGGTTTGCTGAGCACTTGGTGGCCAGCGCCAGGAAACGGAGTAGAGTTCACACAAGTCCTCCCCAACAAGAGGAGGCAACACACTTGGGATCAGACCTTATTTCAAAATTTTCCAAACACTATCTTGATCCATCACACATTGTACACAACTACTGAAAACCAACTTTGTACCCTACATATATGTATAATAAATTATTTAAAAAAAAAAAGAAAGAAAAGAAATTTGTGGATCCAAAAAAAATTTTTTTTCCTAACAATAATTCTGATACCTTTCCTTAATTGTGTTCCCGTCATAGAAGAAAATTAATTTGGGGTTCATTTTCCCACTTTGCAAACACACACTGATGACAGGGGAGAAGAGAAGATCGGGCACAGACATCAGGGGCGGCATTACCTTCTTCCTCCATGGATGCGGCGCGGAGGATGACTGGGCTGGAGTAGGCGGGCAGCAGGAGGGGCAGGCTGGAGGGGACGGCGTAGCCGCAGGGCACCGGCACCGAGTACCCACTGGGCACGTGTGTGAGGCCCACAGCCTCTTCCTCAGCATCCGGGGCTGGGGTTGGGGGCTGCTCTTCCTGGAATGGCGTGATGTCGATG
Organism: Galeopterus variegatus; assembly: GCF_000696425.1. Lineage (NCBI taxonomy): Eukaryota > Metazoa > Chordata > Mammalia > Dermoptera > Cynocephalidae > Galeopterus > Galeopterus variegatus. Next base: position 113,223 of record NW_007726630.1, on the reverse strand, counting down.
ACGGAATACGGGTTCACTTTCGTTGGGACCACGAGTCTGACAGGATCCACCCCTGCCATGGTTTCTGTTGCTTTTCCATTCTCACCTCCTGGAGGATGGAAAGAAACAAATCAGCAAACACACCGTCCAGTGCCCAGTGGACCTTCTCTCCCACAGTGCAGGCAAGGAGAAGGTGGTGATCCCCCACACTCTAACAGTAGGACCCCCTGGACATTCCAGGTCATTGAAGGAGGCTGTGAGGCCACTGTCTACACAGGGGGACTTGGAGGGAATGCCCCTGGAGCACGGTACTCTGGGAAGCAGTTGGGTCAGTGCCACCTCTGTGCACAGGGGAGACAGGCACAACCTGGCAGCTCCCAAGACAGCTTACCCAATGAGATGAATAAGTGAGAAGCTGCCAGAGGCAGAGGAATTGTGAACCATACCTAGACTTTTTGCTATGGACAAAGAAACCCAATGCTGGTCCCCTGACTACAGTATGGTCTAAGCAGTCCATCTGGTCAGTGAATAAAAGCACCCAAATCCCCCCACCAGGGCTAAAAATAGAAACCTTTACTGTTAATTCATCTCCAATGGCGTTGTTTTTAATGTTTAATGTGACACAGTGATATAATAATGATGAGGCAATTTTTATTAGAAAATAGCAATACTTTTCTCTCCAAAATGTAAACAGTAACAGGCCGGCCCGGTGGCGCACTGCTACAGTGCGCTGCTTGGGAGTGCGGCGGCGCTCCCGCCGAGGGTTCGGATCCCACATACAGACCGGTTCTGGCTCACTGGCTGAGCAAGGTGCGGGCACAACACCGAGGGTTGCGATCCCGTTGCCGGTCCCGGTCCGGTACGGGCGTGACACTGAGGGTTGCGATCCGTTGCCGGACACGAAAAAAAAAAAAAAAAGTAAGCAGTAAGGTAGAGTGACAAGATTGAGAACTGTGGAAAACGGCACAAAGGAACCCAGCCAAACGTGAATGAAGAGATCCCAGTTACATCACAGAAGAATCATAAATCTCTCACTCCTAGAAATCGGCCTTTCCCCATAATGTTGCAATAAGGAGGGAAGAAGAGGAGAAAAATCAGTGAGCGCCTGAAGACGACAGCACCAGCCCCATGGGGTGGCCTGGGACGCACCTGCAGGGAAGGCAGCTTCACTGGCTTCAGCGTTTCTTGTCTCGGGGCCAGAGGGGGCTTGTCTATCGGCTTCAGGAACTTCATCTCCACTGTCAAAATCAAACTGTTCTCCCTCCTCCTCTTCATTATTATTACTATCATATTTTACTTCATTTTCTAAAGTTTAAGAAAACATAAATTACAGTGTTAGCCTTTATTAACATTACAACGATTTGTACATTGCTGTAAAAAGACAAATACCAAAAAAAGACCATATACACACACACACAGAGCCAGAGACACTGACTAAGTTACGTCATACTTGTAGTTAATCTTTTTACTGGGAAAAATATATATCATTAGAATTTGGGGTCAGAATTTTTTTATTTCCTTTTTTTTTTTTTTCCTTTTTTTGTCTTTTTTCGTGTCCAGCAACGGATCGCAACCCTCAGTGTCGCGCCCGTACCAGACCGGGACCGGCAACGGGATCGCAACCCTCGGTGTTGCTCCCGCACCTCGCTCAGCCAGTGAGCAGCCGGTCTGTATGTGGGATCCGAACCCTTGGCGGGAGCGCCGCCGCGCTTCCCAAGCGGCGCACTGTAGCAGTGCACCACCGGGCCGGCCCCTATTTCCTTTTATTATAACCTACAATTCACAGCTGGAAAAGCTGGGGAAGCAAAGACTTGACAATACAATGCATTTTATGTCACAAACAATAAGATCTGTCATGCAGACTTTTAAAAGAAAACAGTTAGCTGAATTTATTTTTTAAAGACCAGAACACTATTTGCTATAATCTCAAATCTGTAGAGGGTCATTTTCTTCAAAAAGTTTTTTCAGGGGAAAAAATGCACACCCTAGACTTAAAATGCTCTGAAATAGCATTAAAATCCTCTATGTCTACTTGAGTATGTGTATATTATATATAAAAATACTTAATCAACTATCTTTATAAATATTTTATTTCTAACAAACTAACTCAACCCTATTTTTCCCACAGCTATTTCATACCAGACAGTAAATGACAGAGAACATGGAACGTGAACGTGCAGAACTGTCTGTGTCACCAGAGAATACCTGTCCCTTGAGCACCAGGAAGTCACCCTGAGAGTCACCGACCTGAAACTTCTCACTGAATGCACAGGCAAAAATGCTCACCTTCAGTGCCAACAAATGTCTAGGTGGCCAAAGGTAAAAGGAAAAAAAGAAAGAAAAGGAAAAATGATGCAAAAGGCAACCTTTGGTGGAAAGTCCAACCGCACTCAGTTACTCAATGGGTTCTGCACAAGCCCGTAGGTCCCTACCCCACTTGGCTCATTCCCTTCCCACTGGAACAGCAGGGGACACCAGCCCCTCCCTGTCCATAGCACACCTACTCCCCCAGGCCCCTCTCAAAGCACCTGGAACACAGAAACCAGTCACCCCTCCTCTACCTGGCACCATCTCTACCTGCCACTCTCGGCATCAACTCTCTACCTTCCACTTGATGCTTTTATCTAAAAATAGGCTGGTTGGCCCCCATCTCAGGGGGTTATCCGCAGGGATGGGTCCCATATCCCCGTACACTTTACCCACGAACAGTGCGGAGATGGTGATGCCAGGGCTAGGTCCTGGGATGGAGAGTGCCTGTTCCTGCGCCAAGTCACAAGTGCTAGTAACAAGGACAAGGCACTGGAGCAGCTAGGATGGGTGTGGACCCCCCACAGAGAGAGCAGGAGCCTCTCCTGCTTCAAATCCCCTCAACGCTGGCAGCACAAAGGTCAGAATTTGGGAAAGTCCCCTTTTTCTTAAGTCATAACCCATCTAGTTTATAACTCATTCTGCCATGTTGAATGGGATGTTCCAGAAAATCAGTCATCTTCCCAAGGAGGTACTCTGGGTGAGGCTGGACATCACCCCCAGGAAGATGGCAGAGGTTAAGACACATTCCTGCCCACTCCCAGGGAAGGGTGGGGGTCTCTTTCAGGACCCTCAGCAGGCACCCATAACAACTTTGTAATGAACGAGCAGACGGATGCACCCAGGAAAGAGAGCATGGGAAAATGACCTGGAAACCGGTGACCTCGGGGTCAAGGACCTGCTGTGCAAACCATCCTGATGAAGAGTGGCCCCTCCCTGCTGCATCTGCGGGTGAGGACTTGGCTTCCTGCAGCCACAGAACGTTCCAGCTGAGCCACACTGTCACGTGATTCTGCTGACACACACGCCCACTGTTCTCATGCACCCATTCACTTCTCAATGTCAGAAAAAATAACCAAGTCACACGTGCCTTTAAGTATTTTAAAAGGAACTTGTGTGGAATGTACAGACTTAGAATACCGTTAAGTTCTCTGAGAACTAAGCCAATGAAAACACTGAGTCAGGGGCCCAAGTTGTGCGGAGGTAGGTATTTCTTGGTGGCAGATGATGAGGGGGATAAGGGGCTGCTCAGAGACCCCCGTGTCCTCCCTACCCCACCCCTGGTCTGGGGCACAGAGCCTCATCTCTTCCATTCCAGGCCGAGGCTCAGATGGGGTGAATTCCAGGGATGGCATCAGGGCTGTGGGAAAGGGCAGAAGGAGGGTGAGCTCCCCTCTGTTCCCGGGTGGGCACGGGTGCATCGTCCCAGCACACTGTCACCAAGAAAACCTGTCCCCTCCAACCATACCGCAAGGTCCACTGAAGCTCATCTCTACCTCGGGACAGGGCCCGGACCAGCAATATCCAAGCGTCTTAGACGCAAATGAGGCTATGTTCTCTTGAAAAAGGAAAAGGATTCCAGGGAGGGACCACGGGTGTCAGAAATCATTTCCAAAAGTAAAAAGTGTGATGCTGCGTCCTCTACCAAACCGTCAGCCCAGCAAGTGGTTCTCATCTGCTGGGTGCAGGCCAGAGAGGGAGATGCAGAGCTGCGAGGTGGGGGCTTTGCCAAACCGGACCTGAGAAGGTGTGAGGGGAGAGCGCTGGGGTGTGGGGACAGTGAGAAACACCTGAGGACTGAGGCGGGACCCGAGGCACGTGAAGGGGCAGTAAGACATGGACAGGCAGGACGACCAATGTGGGCAGCGGACAGCACAGGAACTGCTCGACCAGGGGCGACGCTGGGGTGAGATGCTCCAAACTAAGGTTTTGGGGGTGGAGCAATTTCTAGGGAGGGAAATCTGCAAAGATGTTCCTACTTAAGTCCCTCTACACTCTTTCCAGTTGAGCCTCCTGGGTCCAGATGAACTCTGATGGTCTAAAAAAGAAGACTGCTTTAAATTTGAGGTGCTTATTTTTCCCTGGAATCTTCTATATCAGTAATACATTCTAAGAGGGCCTTTTGAAGGAAACAGGTTTTCATGTCACCCATGAATGAGGAGAGGAGTCAAGTCTGAAGAAAGGTGAACCGAGCCCCTTCCTCCCCTGCCTTCAGGGGCAGGGGGGCCTCCCAGCAAGGGCCCAGGAGGGCGAGACCCCCACCTGCCCAACACACACAAGGGGTCCCAGAGCATTCTGGCATTACTTTCCACCTACCATTTAAAAGTTTTAAAAGTACGATCATGACAAATATTTTAATGGAATCAAGAAGAGAATTCAGATAAATATTCTTTTTAAAAAATATATAATTCTGATACAAGAGTGCACGCTGGTGCCCTTCTGGATGGTAAATCGCCAATATCTACCAAAAGCTTCACCCATTTCCTAGTAGATACACGTGAAAGTCTACCATACAATTTTGAATTTAAGCCAAGGGAAGAGAGTTGGAAGTGGAGAAAACCATTACTTTCACTATTTTAGACTTGTTAATTTATGTGCTTTCTAACCAGCTCTTACTGTGCCCAAAGTGACAATAAATAATACATATTTTAGAAGGGGTTTGGGTTTTTTTGCTGTTTCATTAAGTAATCAATTTATTAACATAAACTGGTGAACAGATTTTAGAGAAATAAATCTCTTAGCAAAAAACAAAATCATTTTCCAGAATATTTTCCAAATACAATTGTTATCATCTCCTTAAATTCATGTTTGCCAGATAAATATTACAGTAAAATAATGCCAATTAAATGTGCTGCCAAAAATGATGGGCAAGAAACGTTTACGTTTTGACTTAGCAACATAACAGGCCACGCCATGCACATGCTCAGATTCAGATGAACGGTGACTCAGGAGCACACGCTAGAGTTTTCTTTTGTCAACCACCCTCTTCAGAAATTAGACTATAAATGAACTTCAACAATTAGTGATCATTTGAAATGCACCTAGAAGTTATTTTATAAAAATTATTTATAAAGAAAAGCTGTCAATGTCTGGCACAACATAGGCTCTTAAATATCTGTGATGGGACAAAACACAGACTGTGGGACCTGAACCCCTGCTCTCCACGCAGGAAGAATGTATATCCCCTGAATGTCTTCAGGAAGGAAAGCAGTCGGCAGGGGCAGCTCTCTGCAGGATGCCACCCTGAGTGAAATACCAATGTCTACTCCGTACCCGCTTCTGCTCGGCTTCCTGGGCTGCAACATGGCTGATTACACTAGAAATGCAATGTGAATTACCTGAGATGACTCACACTCCTGTGCCCTGACACAACACCGGGGAGACCCTTCAAGCTCTCGGGGACAAGGACCGTGTCTCACCACCAAACACGTAGCAACCACACAACACATGCTTGTTGTGTGAATGCATGAATGAACGGATGATGAACAGCAGAGTAGGTTTCAAACTTTTTTTTTTCTTTTGCCAAAAGCACTCATTTTTCCCTAATGAAACTTTGAGCAGAATCCCAATAGACAAAGTGGAATAAAAGGAATCAAGAAACTCCTCTGAAAGTTTAAACTCCACGTCACTTGGAGAACCTCTAAAGTACCACAGGACTTGGATTTCTGGACAATCTCTGTCTTTGCCCAGAGTAATGTGAGAAACTGCTGTGAGAGCCACTTCTCTGCCTTCTTTAAACTGTGATGAAAATATTTCCACTGCACGATCAAATAGACCTTATGGGATCATATATATTACAAATTCCTCATAGAATTCAGTTCTAGCAAAAAAAAAAAATTGCCTTTTCACATTTTTGTCCATGTCAAGAACTCAAAAAGAGAAGCTGTGTTTAGTGGCAGTAACCACCACCGCTGCACAGGTGCCCGCTGGCTGGAGCTGGGCTATTCCTTCCTGACAGGGGCCCTGGATCGGTGCCCCAATGAGACCATGAGGCCGCACACTGCTGTTCTCACATCAAGGTGTCGGGACACTGAGCTTTACAAGGCAGGTGTTTGCTGAGTGCATTCCATTCCAGACAGGGCTCTGGGTCCTCGGGAGCCTTGGAAATCCTTGGCTTCATGGCACCTACCAAGATTCCCCATGCGCGGTCCCTTGGTGAAGAGTAATGAAGAATGCCTTTGAAAAACTTAAAGTTGGGGGCCCTGAGTTTAGCTCTGATACCACCACAATGGGTTGAATTGTATCCCCCAAATTCCTACACTGAAGTCCTAACCCCAATAGTTTAGGTGACGTTATCTGGTCGATGCAGATGTAATTAGTTTAAATAAGGTTATACTGGAGTAGGGTGGGCCCTAATCCATATATCCAGTGTCCTTATAAGAACAGGGGATTGGGACACACAGGGAGAAGGCCACGGGACAACAGAGGCAGACACTGACACACCCACAAACCAAGGAATGCCAAGGACTGCCAGCAGCCACCGGAAGCTAGAAGAGGCAAGGAAGGAATCTACCTAGATCCCCAGAGGGAGTGTGGTCCTGACAACACCTCATCTCAGACGTCCAGCCTCCAGAACTGAGACGATACATTTCTGTTGTTTAAGCCTTAGAGTTTGTCGCTGTCAGAATCAGGCAATTTGGTCCTAGGTAATTTTTACAACACTCACAATTTGAATCATAAAAGAAATTCCCATTCTCCATTTAGCTGAAACAAAAGAAGAGGTAAAAAAAAACACTAAAATTTAAAAACTTGAAAAAATGCTCAAAGGCTGCTGAAAGCATCTCATGCAATACAATGTGCTATGAATTATAGATGACACTAACTTTTTAAAAAAGCTTTTGGTGAATCTATAATTCAGCAGCCATTAGCTAAACTGATCACTTGGCAAACTGATTCTCTGAGCACTGGCTTGCTTCCAGATCACACATATGAGGATGTAAGGTTGCTGGGCAGAGCATGACATAAGGAAAGTGATCACGCAAAGGGGAGCCAGGTCAGCAGCGGGTGTGGCAGGAGGCAGCAACGGGTAACGGCAGGTTTAAGTGAGGAAGGTCCAAGAAACCTCCCAGGCACACTGCCCCTAGGCCAACAACCCACACCTCCCATGAAAACTGCAGGATCTCATGTGCTCAGGGGACAGCCCCTTGTTGGTCACAGGGGCCACTTGACAGGATGCCACTCACACTGACCAACAGCAGCAGCCATTTGAGCCTCAGGACTCAGACCACCGTTTCCCTCTAAGCAGGGCCACCTAGACTGTCTTGGTGGAACCAACTGACTTATTACCAATCTGAATATTGAAACTTGTCAGTAATCAGTTAATTGTTTCATCAACTTAGGAACAAATTTCTAGAACAAGCTATAAAACAGAAAAGCTTAATAAGTCTTATATTTTTAATTATGATGACTTAATATGGCCAAGTCCATTTTACTTTATGTCAGTATGCAAAAAGGAAAGAGTAATTTACCTTACAATCTAATCTTTAGAAGCTGTTGTTGGAAGCAGGGCTGTCCGATGGGACTTTCCAGGATGACGGTGTTAAGAAAATTCAAAACTAAATTCTGGCTAACTTGTAAAATGCTTCTGTACTTAAATGTGCTTATCTCCCAGGGCCCCAGAACTCAGCCTAGTTAACAATCAACTGCCTGCCGGCATTCCTGTTTCTGTAATCTTGCTTGCCTGCCCCGCTTATCTCTGTAATCTTGCCTGCTCACCTAAGTCACGTGGGTGAAAAGGAGCTGAAACCAGCTGCTTGTCTAAGACGTAAGTTTAAACCTAAGCTTATGGATCCCACTAAACTTGCCTACAAAAACCCTGTTAAACTCATGTTCAGGGTCCCAGGCTTTCAGAACAGAAAGTTCATCTGTGTCCCGCATGCATAATATACCTTCTGACTCTCCAACCCCTGAGTGTCTGGAGCCTTTCTTGCCGAGTTTGTTCCACAACAATGGAAATGTTCTGCACTGCCCAACAGGACAGCCTCAGGTCACATGCAGCTACTGAGCACTGGAGGGGCGGCCTGTATGACCAAGGACAGACTTGTTCCAGTTTAATTCTAATTCAAGTTTATGTAGACACTCATTCCTGGTGGACCATCCAGGCCTGAATCTTAGGCTATTAAGCAGCAAAGAGTCTGAGCCTATGAACCATTCAAGACTCCCTCAAGTCTCCCCTAGTTGTTCCTGCACTGACACGATCTTGAACAGAGACTCAATTCAGTTTTGTTTCCTTTTTAACGGACTTAATTTAGAGCAGTTTTAGGTTCAGAGCAAAATGAGCAGAAAGTACAGAGACTTCCCATATACCCTGCCCCCACACGCGCACAGCCTCCCCCATTACCAACATCCCCACCAGGGGCACATTTGTTACAGGTGATGGACCTACACTGACACATTATCATCACCTGCAGTCCATGTGTCTGAAGTTGTACATTCCATGGGTTTGAAGAAATGTATAATGACATATATCCACCATTATGGTACCATACAGAGTAGTTTCTCTGCCCTAAAAATCCTCTATGCTCCAACTACTCACCCCTCCCTCCCTCTAACTCCTAGCAATCACTGATCCTTTTACTGTTTCTGTAGTGTTGACTTTTCCATATTGTTGGAATTATACCATATGTAGCCTTTATCAATTAGCTTCTTTCACTTAGTGATATGTATTTAAGTTTTTTCACAGTTTGATAGCTCTTTTTTTTTTTTTTTTTTGCACTGAATAATACTTCATTGTCTGGATGTACCACGGTTTGTATCCATTCACCCACTGAAGGACATCCTGGTTGCTTCCAAGTTTTAGAATTATGAATAACACTGCCATAAACATCCATGTGCAGGTTTTTGTGTACACGCGTTTTCACCTCACTTGGGTAAATACCAATGACCATGATTGCTGGATAGACTGGTAAGAGTGTTTAGTTTTCTAAGAATCCAACAAACTGTCTTCCAAAGCAGCTGTGCCATTTTGCATTCCCACCCGCAATGGATGAGAGATCCTGTTGCTGCACATCTTCATCAGCATTTGGTGTTGTCAGGGTTCTGGGTTTTGCCATTCTAATTCAAATTTAGTTTTAACTAATGTTTTCTTCATGAGCCCATTCCTCCCTTGGAGTGAAAATAGCCTTCAATCCCTCCGGTTTCTCAGATCAGGAACTTGAGGATCCCCCTTGACTCCTGCCTCTTCCCGTATAATGTGAATCTAATCCATCACCAAATCCTCTTGCTTGCCATCTACAAATTATCCCAAGAATCTCTCCACTGGTCCTTCCCTGGCACTCTGGACCACCCGCATCTTGAGTGCCACTGAAACCACCTCCCAACTCTTCCCTGTGCTTCCAGTCCTGTGCACTAAGCCCTTTCTCCACACTAAGTCAAGATTCCTAAAATGTAGGCTGGTCACTTCACCTCCACGTGTTGACTCCTCCCGAGCCACAGACAGACCCTGGCTAACTCAGCCGGTGGGTGACTTGAATTGGCTGGGGTCTGGCTGACCCCCAGTGGCTGAGCTGCATTCATCCTTCAATGAGCCTTCACATCCAATCCCTTGAAGACCACCACCCCTCCCAAGTCTGAAGGTGCAGCCCTGTGTTCCCACAGTGCCCTGCAGCTCTCTGTTAACCCCACACCTGCTGTTTACAATCTGTCTCCCAGCCAGACAGCAAGCCCTCACAGAAGGCAATGTCTGTCTTGCTGCTTGTGTGCCCCACAGAGCCACACACTGCCTGACACTGGCTGTTCTCAGGACCAGAACCGTGGCCACACAGACTCCAGACTTCTTGACAACCTGAGGCTCTTCTCTGGGCACGCCTGGTCATCAGCACCCATTACAGCTTCTCATCACAGCACCATGGACCCAATCCAGACCATGGGCCCTCTGTGGTCTACCCTATTACTCTACTGTACTCTACCCAAGAGCAGCTAACTTATTGTACTGTTAGCAAAATGTAAATCACTACACTTTGAGATGTTATGTTTCCCCCTCCTATGGATGTAAATGCTTATTAGGACTCTAGAGCTTCCAAAGCAGAGGAAGGGAGAGATAGGGAGGGAAGGAGAGAGGGTAGTGGGAGAGAGAGACAAGTGATGGGGGAGAGGGGAGGGAAGGAGAAATCCCCAGTTTCCCCTAGCCCATGCCAGCTGCCCACAGCTTCTGGCAGACATTAGGACCAAAACCCAAGGTTCACAAAATTGACCAAAGCCCTGGGAATCCAGACTGGCTGGCCCTGGCCCCAGCACCTCTCACGGGAGAGAACTGGCTGCAGGTGCTGGAGACAAAGGGTGAGGGAAGGAGAGCAGCGGCCCCTCCCGGGTCATCTTTCCTAAACCAGACAACCGTCTCTGACCACTCCAAATCCATTCACAGCTTTTAAAGACATGCAACAGATTAACCCCCAAAGAAAGACAATGACAAAATACTCATTTCAGAGTTCAGAGATAAAAGCTAAGCATTTTTCTATGGGGCTTAAGACAATATTTGGTTACAATACAAAAGCTTAATTCAAGATATAATTTTCTCTTATCTCCAATGAAGGCTATTTGTTTTTTAATTCTTTCTTTGTTTTCAAAAAAAATGAGGGTGGGGGGGAGCACTTTAGAAAGCATCAGGCAGCAAACAGCTTTGCCCACAAGAGGCTGATCATAACCACCAGCTACTCCCACTGTCCGGGCTCTGGGTGCCACTGTGGCCTGCAGCCGCCTGTGCTAAAGGAGGCATCCCCAGAAACAATGCCACCTCCAGGAGCAAACTCGCCTCCACATGGCTGCACACCCCAGTGCTGGCCCACTGTTCTCCAGAGGAGAGTGTGGGCATTTGCTTTTGTCTGAGTTCATCATGGAAGTTTACAGGTAACCGATTTTTCGTGAACCAACAACAATATGGCAATAGTACTGATTTCTTTTTCCTAACAAATTTGTGCTGGTATTTTGCAACTAATTAGAGAAAGGCTTTAGCTAGTGGTATAACTTTAAAATCATAGAACTCTTGAGTTTTGCATTCTGAAATATCCTGGACCATCTTCTAACTGATGGATTTTGGACGTGGCCAGCGCCATTGTGCACACAGAAAGCACCAGCACGAAATAGCCACCGGCCTCGTCTTCCACTCCAGCACCAAGTTCCTCCCCGCTTCCATTTACAATAAGCCTCCTAACTTAGAAACAACTTTCTGGGTTCTACATCGGCGCAGTTCTCCACCCAGTTACATCAACCTAATGGTCCCTTCCCGCATACATTACACACCCAAAAGCTAATATAAACTCTCACAAACCCATTGTTGGGGCTGTCCCCTTTTCAGAGCAGCCCTGGGCTGCCTGCTACCTTGAGCACAGCCCAGCAGATTTTCTTCCTTTAATAAAGCTTGAACGGTACCCGGCATCTCGGCTCACTTTCCTTCATTATGGTGCCGAAACTTGGGAAGGGTTTTGGCCGACGTTGTGGACGATCCCCTCTCTCTTGGGGTGATTGGCCCTCAGCTGCCCTTCCCGGACCTGCCATAACCGGATACCTCCGGGACTCTCTACTTGTGCCGTTTCAGACCAACACATCCAACACCAGCCTCAATTCAGGGTGAGTCAGTGGGTCTGACCTGCCTACTTCTACAGTTCCCCAACTACTCTACAACTTTGGTCTCTACGAAGCCTGGGCGCCTGGCCGAGGGAACTCTTCTCATGTCCCCCAGCTATTGGAGGATGCACCTCTAGCTGGTTGGTGGCTTTTCTCTTGAAAAGAAGGTGGGCACCAAAGGGGACAGACACCCTTTGCTGGCACTCTTCTTCTACCAGGACTGACTGCCCTTTCTCACCCTCTACATGGGATCATCACAATCCAAACCTCCATGGTCTACACCCTTGGGCTGTCTCCTGGCCAATTTCTTGGCCTCCGGGGAGACATTGAAACTCAAACACCTCATTACAATGAATCCCAGGGGCCACAAGATGGCACTCAATTTAGACACTCACCAAAATGGCAAAAGCTGTAGAGATTTCTTGTTCAGGCCTTCTCCTATCTCTGAACACGTTCTTCTCTCTGTCAAAACTGTCCTATGTCTCAAATTCTCCTAGCACATGCTCAACCTCTCCTTCCAGACTCAGATCAATCTCCTGATCCGTCAGCCCTCCACATTTCTCTCTCTTCCCCACACCTGGCCTCCAAATGCTCATCCTCAGCCCAACTCCTCCCCTTCTCCCCCTTCATCAGGTAACAACCTCATCTCAGCTCTGGCTATTTATAACCCTTCCTTGAAGTGGCGGGGATGGAAGGAATTGTCTGAGTCCATGTACAGGGAGCAGGTCTGGATGGTGGCTTAGATACATGCTCAAAGTAATAGGTGGCTGTTGCTGTTCCTTGCATGTACCCAAATTGGAACTACCAGGCTGGCCACGGGGATCGGGATCTCCAGGATAACATGATCACACACCTACTTCACAGTCTCCAAAAGGCTACTCACAAGTCAGTCAATTATGACAAGCTTAGAGAAATCACACAGAGATCCACTGAAAATCCCAGCAAGTTCCTAACCCACCTCTATGAGGCTTTACATGAATACACACGTATAGACCCAAACTCCCCTGCAGGCATGGCCCTCTCACACTCTCATCTCATTACCCAATCAGCCCCTGATATTCAAAAAACTATAAAAGAGATCAGGCCAAATACCAGCTCCTGGCTAATGCCATCCGAGGCTCACATACTCCAAAGCTGGCTGCCTCTAGGGGCAAGTCACCCAACAACTGCTTCAAATGCAGTCAGCCGGGCCACTCGGCATGGGCCTTTGGCTTCACGGCCATCCCTGCCGGAGCTTCTCAGCTTTGTCCAGGAGCTTCTCGGCTTTGCCCAAGAGGAGGACTGACGATGCCCAGGGCCTGAGGCCCCCCATGGAGATCACCACACATGAGCCCACAGTAACTTGCCTCCTAGCAGGTAAGCTGATCTCTTTTGTCATTGATACAGGGGCCCTTCCTAAGTATGCAGGACCAACAACCCCATCCTCTATCACAATAGTAGGGGTCAGGGGATCAGAATACCACCCACAGATCACTCAAACCCCTTTCCTGCACCCTACATCACACCCAATTCACACATAAATTCTTTTTTTTTTTTTTTCCTTTTTGTCTTTTTTCGTGTCCGGCAACGGATCGCAACCCTCAGTGTCACCCCCGCACCGGACCGGGACCGGCAACGGGATCGCAACCCTCGGTGCTGCGCCCGCTCCGCGCTCAGCCAGTGAGCAGGAACCGGTCTGTATGTGGGATCCGAACCCTCAGCGGGAGCGCCGCCACACTTCCCAAGCGGCGCACTGTAGCAGTGCGCCACCGGGCCGGCCCTCACACACAAATTCTTAATAATGCCTCAATGCCCAACCCTCTTACTGAGACTGAACATTCTTTTCAAATTCAAAGCTACTCTTACCCTAAACACTTAAACTCCAGCTGCAATACTCCTGTTACAGGCTGCACCCAGACGTGGCCCCTGAGGCTTCCACCTTCCCCTCCCCCTCAGACAAGGTTAATCTCTAGTATGGGACACTTCTTCTCCCTCCATTGCTACACACCATTCCCCTATCCTCGTTAAATTGCAGAACCCCTCTTTGTTCCCTAATGTCTCACAATACCCCATCGCTAACAAACACCTAATAGGCTTAAAACCTGTCATACACAAACTCCTTTCTTCTCATCTCTCATGGCACCCGCTCACCTTTTAATATACCCATCCTTCTGGTTATAAAGCCTAATGGCTCATACCATTTAATACAGGGCTAATTATGACACACATCATTCCCAACAACTCACCTGAACAGCACGACCTCAGGGGTTTCGGGATAGCCCCCACTTCTTCGGCCAGGCTTTAGCTCAAGACTTATCTGAACTTCCCCCAACCTCTAGCACTTTAATACAATACGTGGATGACCTCCTCCTTTGTAGCCCCTCCTATGAGGATTCACAGGCCCACACTGTTGCTCTCCTTAATTTCCTGGCCTCCAGGGGAGATCGAGTGTCCCCCAGCAAGGCCCAAACTTCTTCTCCTTCAGTTCAAGAGTCTTAATTTCTGAACTCCCCACTCCTACCACAAAGGGTGAAATCCTTTTTTTCTTGGGCATGCAGGGTATCTTCACCTATGGATTCCTACCTTTGGCGTGCTAGCAAAACCACTTTATGGGGCAGCCAAAGGGAATCCTGCCATTCCTTTAGATCCCACAAAGCCCATTCATTCTCTCTTTCAGCAATTAAAAACCGCTCTCCTTGCAGCCCCAGCTCTCTCTCTCTCTCAAACCTATCTCATCCTTTTATCCTATACGGCACCAAAACCCAAAGATTGGCAGTCAGGGTTTTGGGACAAAAGGCAGGAGATATTTTCTCCCCGGTTACATACTTCTCTAAGTAACTAGACATCACATCTCGAGAGTGTGCCCCTATTTACAGGCCTTGGTGGCTGCCACCCTTTTAACATAAGAAAGCTCTAAACTAACTCTTAAACAAACTGTCAAGATTTTCTCAACCATAAGGCCAAGTCCATTCTCTCTCTTTCCTACCTACAACTTATTCACTTTACTTTCATTGAAAACTCCCAGTTCTCCTTTAAACCTTGCCCTCTCTTAAAATCCAGCCACTCTCATCCCAAAACATTCATGACCCTCAGAACACAATTGCATGGAGGCTTTAGACCTCTTTCTCAATCCCTTTCCACACATCTCCCCATATCCCATTATCTGGTTTACAGATGGGAGTGCCACCTCCATGCCCGTACCCTGGGCAGGTTATGCCATAGTAAATCTAACACAAGCTACTGAGGCTGCACAACTCCCAAAGGAGGTTGGGGTAATACACTGCAGAGGACACCAAATCTCCAACGACCCCATAGCCCAGGGAAACAAACTGGCGGATCTAACTGCAAAACAGGCTGCTCAATCCCCAGGCCCCCACTCTTCCTCTCCCGCTCAGGTCCTTCTCATGGCCCCTCCACCCTTACCCCAATACACACCTCAAGAAATACAACACCTCCAACAGTTGGGGGCACAGAGGAAGGACAACTGGTATACTCTCTCTGGTCACTATGTCCTCCCTACTACACAAGCTGAGCAAGTCCTTTTAGATTTCCATAATTCAGTTCATATAGGCTGTGAATTCCTACTACACCTTCTTCAGCTCTTATATTACTCTCCCCACAAAAGGACATGCTATCTTCTAACATTAGTAGATACCTTTTCAGGTTGGGTTGGGGCTTTTCCCTGCACTTCAGAGGATGCTACAGCAGTAACTCATGCTCTCACCTCAGAAATCATCCCTCGTTTTGGCCTCCCCACCAGTCACTCACTCGCCTACGGGCTGCCCCCCGCAAGCCCACAGGCCTCAGCCCCCTCGAACTTATGTACGGTGGGCCCTTCACCCTCACACCTCTCCCTTCCAGCTCATCGCCTTTAGGCCAGTATCTCCCTACTCTTTTGCTCATTAGGGATCTTCTCTGAGAACAGGCCAACCTTCTATTATCTCATCTTTCCCCACCACCCCCTCAGACTTTAAACTGAGCCCAGGACAGCTAGTGTATATTAAAAACCGAATCCCAAAGACCTTCTCACCACGCCCATGGCAGTAAAAGTACTAAGAAAGGCCACCTTGGTATCACTTATCCTTGGTAAAACTAGCACCTGAGACTTTAACCAAAAATTTGTTAACACCAAGCCACAGGGGTCCCCCTGCTCAACCCCCAACCCAAAATCTCCTCACACTTTGTCCATTTTAGGACCCACAAAGCTGAAGATCTCCAGGACCTCCACTCTCCCCCCAATCCCAAAAGAAGGATGATCTTTCCCCCCGTGATTATCCTCTCACTCCTGCAGGCCCACTTCGCGTCCTTCACATAAGAGCTACTGTTATACTATCTGTTCTAGTACTTGCTACAAGATTGGCAGCAGCTGCACCAAAAGATTGTAACATTATAGGAAGGTTTCTCCTGGCACTGCTTTGCCTCCTATTGGTAGGATGCTTCTTAGCAATGTCACTGTGGCAGTGTCCCCTTTAAACTCTGTCGGCTCCCTAACCCTTTGCATCCTTCCCGTGTTTTTCCTCCTATCTCAATGCTCCCCCTTACCTGGAACATGGAGGATCCAGGTCCACAGGGAAGATGCAGTCCTCAGCGAATCAGACTGGTCCCCAAGTGACTCATCTGTCTCCCACTTCGCGAGAAACTTTTTGTGGTCACCCCCCTCCCTGTCAATGCAGCCCACAATGTTTCCACAAATGTCTCTTCACCTTCCTCTAATCCCACCTCAGTGGGGACTGTCAGTGTTGTGTGGGGCCTGCCCACACTCTGCCTCACTAACACCAAACGCCGCCACTCACTTACCCCCTCCTCATCCGTGCCTTAAAACCAAAATACATTTCCTTTGTAAAACTATGTTATCCTGCTGCCTGCCCCCTAACACAATTTCTTGCATATTGTGTTACATCCCTAACATCACCCTCCAGACAGATGGAGAGATGGAGATGGGACTGGGACTAACTTTGGCCCCCCTCTCAGGAAGTGCCCCTGCTCCCGTAGGGCACTAATTGTACCTTTTTAATTGGGGCAGGGATCCTTCCTGCAAATGGAACTGGCATAGCGGGCCCTGCTACTGCCTCTCAATTCTATCAAAAACTCTCAGAACTAAGCATGGATAGCATCTCCTCCCTCCAGTGACAGGTCACCTCACTCGTGACATTCGTTTTACAGAACCGCCGGGCCCTTTACTTCCTCACAGCCGAAAAGGGAGGCACCTGCCTCTTCTTGGGGGAGGAAGGCTGTTATTATGTAAATGAGTCTGGGGTGATCCAAAACAACTTCAACCATTTCACTAAACCCCTGGATACCCTGGCTTATGCCCCTACTAGGACCCCTAACTGTGTGTGTTTCGTCCTACTTTTTGGCTCCTGTCTCTTTTAGTGTTTCTCTAATTTCTTGCAGGAAAGTATGCAAGCTTTCACCAACCAAAAGGTCACTGAATTGTTCCTGCAAGGAGGATATCAGCCCCTTGGAATCAGCGACCCTTCCCCAGAGGAATACAGCCTCCCCCCACAAAACCAATACCCGGCAACCTAAATCTTTTATTTTTTCCATATGTTCACCTATCTCCAGCAGGAAGTAGCTTCAGAAGAATGAGACCTCCGCCCTTTTTCCCTTTTTCCTATACTTAAGAGGGAGGAATGACGGATTTTGGACGTGGCCGGCGCCATTGTGTACACAATAAGCACCAGCACGAAACAGCCGCCGGCCTCTCCCCGCTTCCCTTTAGAGAAGCCTCCTGACTTAGAAACAACTTTTCCAGCTTCTTCATCAGCGCAGTTCTCCACCCAGTTACATCAACCTAATGGTCCCTTCCCCCATACATTTCATGCCCCAAAGCTAATACAAACTCTCGCAAACCCATTGTTGGGGCTGTGCCCCACTTTCAGGGCAGCCCCAGGCTGTCCTCCATTTAGAGTACAGCCTGGCAGATTTCTTTCTTTAATAAAGTTTGAACGGTATCTTTCTTTCACTAACATGATTTAAAAAAAAAAAAAATCCCAGATCATCTTCTAAATTGATTTGTTAAGTGCTAATAGGCCACTTTTGATTCTAAGTACTCTATAGATATTAACTCTTAAGTCCTCACTCCTCATTAATGAAACTGAAGCTCTGAGAGACTACAGAACCTGCTCAAGGCCATCAGCTCACACACGGCGGAGCCAACATTCAGACCCAAGCAGTGGTGCCCTGAAGGCCAAGATCGTTCCTGCTCTGCAGTGCTACCTCTCAAATACTTCACCTTGTGACGATATGACCTTCTGACCTTCTGACAAGGAAGTTTCTATAGAGGCATGGGTACCTGATCAAAGGTAAAGATGGTTGCAGAATAAAGACTTACCCCCCCCGCCCGCAACATATAAAATACAGCTGACAGAATGTTATGCGGTCATTGAAAATAATAATTATGAAACATGGAATAATATAGAAGACACTTGTAAAAATTTAAAAGCAGGATATAAAAATTAACAATCAACAATAAAAAAATATATATCCAATGACTGCAATTATAGAGAAAAGAAATATGAGGAAAAAAACAGAAAAGTAATGATCCAAAACACAAGCACCGATTGTGTCAGAGTGGTGGTAAGAAGTAAGAATATGGGTAATTTGTAAATGAATAGTTTTACTTAATAATGGGGGGAATTATCATTAAAATATCACTCAATCACCCCAAAATGACACCAGGCCATTATCTCCATTTTTAATTGTCACAAAAGTTAATTAACTAGAAAGTCACGAAAGCATCACTGTCACAATTTTTGAGCTACAGTATTATTTTTCTACACCAAAATCAAAAGTCACACTCCCCAGCTGCCAGCCAGAAAGCAGCCATTTGCCCAAGGAAACGGAACCTTACTCTCTGTCCCACCAATACAGCAGCAGCTGGCCTCTTCAGCACCTCCACCTCCCAGGATCTTGCCATGCATGGGCTCCCCAGAGGACACTTTTCTGAGTGAAATGTTAATAGCAGGCAGTTGTGGGGATTTCCAATTTCCTGTAGCCCAGAGCTAGTCTCCAGCTACCAGAGACCCAGGCTCTCAACTGGATCAGGGAGGGCACTGGCCCAAGGCCATCCTGGCAAGGACAGCTGGCCTGGAGCACGAAAGGCAAGTCAGACCCAGGCAAAGAAGACAGGCCTGGCCTTGATGGATGGCGGGAGGAGGGATGGTGGGAGGAGGGATGGCAGCAGGAGGGATGGCGGCAGGAGGGATGGCGGGAGGAGGGATGGCGGGCCACGGGACAGCGGCCAGGCTCAGGCAAAGGGGCACTCATCACCCTTGCAGTGAACAAGGTGGCCGAGCTCACAGTCCTCCAATCCTGTCTCCATCAGAACCTTTCATTCTCGAGCTCCTTCTTGGACTCTCAGTGCTCTGAGCATCTGGCCATCAACTCCCATTCCTGGAGGCCTCACCCCAGACTAATCAGCACAACTGCCGAAACGAAGCACCATATGGAAGTACCTTTACTGCCCAAGATCTAGTGCAGAAGCAGATTCTAGTCACATGAAGACTGAGAATGGGTGGGCATTTCAGCAAATCCAGGTGGTGGTATTGTCAAGGCAGCTATTCAGGAGACCAGACACTGGCCACGCTGAAGACCACAGTCAACGAACACCAGAGACATTTAATGAGAGAATGGCAAACTTCAGTCTTCTTTAAGAATAGCAGACAAAACACGGCAGGAGGAAGCACACATTTGCCATCAGATTTTAAACATGTCCTGTGTCATCGTATTCCTAAATACTTGTCTGTAGAAAGAGCTCCCTGGGCCCTTCTTTTATTTTCAACTTTTGCCCCAACAACTGCAACTATCTCCTGAGCACTTCAAAGTACTATAATCATTTTTCCCCATCTTATACGTGCATAAGAGGTAGGGAGCAGAAACAGGAAACGTCACACGTGATCACATGACTGGTACCCACCCGCCTTCAAATCAGGAAAACATCAAAGATGACTGCTTATTTCAGTGAAATGCAAAAAGAAAGAAGAGAGGGAGGGAAGGGGACTCTTAAGGGATAGCAGCTCTGAGCGAGGCCCCCACCTCTGCAGACGTCTTAGTTAAGTGGACAGTACTCCACTCTCTCAGTGGACCGCTTTGGAAATAGGGAGAATCTCCCTTCACCTTCACAGTCTGTCTCGAGTAGGTGCCTTACATGGAGAGCAGAGACTAGCACAGGCCACTTCCCGAGCACAAAGACATCTAAGGCAGAATTTACATATCACTCACATGTGACAACGACTAAGAAAGCACTCTCAGCCTCCATGCCTTACATTTTTTGAAGCATACTCAACCTGTGAGCTCACTCATCAGCTGGAAGGCAGGTCCCAGACACAGATCTGTGCTTTGCGGCAAGCTGCTCCACGTGGTGAGTCCACAGGAGGACAAGCACTGCCCATGTGTCATTTGGGCATCATCTCATTTGACAGGGATGAAAGAGTAGTGAAAGATTTTGCTTTCTGTCTCATTTTCAATTAAAGCAATCAAAGATCTAGTCTGGCAGACCCTAAATGCCAGCAACTACACATGAATGAACCTCCAGTGAGAATGTGCATCAAGGCTAGTGAGACCTGGGCCCAAAGAGATGAGCGGACCTGCCCTAAGCAACCCTTTAGAAGCAGAAATAAGAACAGAATGTCAGCCTTGAATTCTCGTATTCCATGCTTACATGGGGTCTTACAGCTCCAGAAAAGTCTAAAAGGTAAATATTCATGTGTGACTTCACAGCCTCTGGTGAAAGATGTGCAGGAAAGTCTTTAAACAAGCAGCCAGGGCCACTGGTGATTTCTGGGGTGGCCTCTCCTCACCATGGGATCCTTCAATCTGTACAGTTTATCATGCATTGGTGATTTATGGCTTCTCTCGTCCGTGGTTCACCTAAGGAATGGATTTCCTGCAGGCTCCTCTTTTCTGACCCAATTATAACCTCTGAGGACCCAGATCATCCACTTAATGGACACAGTAGACAGGGAGGACCAACACCACAAATCAGACTCTGAACCTGCACGGACTGATTTCCAGACCTTCGTGGCTTGATGACCCTAATGGCTTCTGAACTTGCTGTCCTACACCAGGTCTGTGTGGTCCAGCTGACACCGTGAGAACGCGGGCCAGGTTTCCCAAGGGCAGGAGGAAGACTGTGGACGACCTACTGTGGACATGCCGGCTCACACCCTCCTACTTCTCCACTGTGGGACGCTATGGAGGGGACCACAAATAGGAAACTGTACTAGGTGGCCCCTCCCTCCACATGGTCTCTACTTATTAAGCACATGGATAAAGAAGGTCTGCACCTGTCCCTGAGCTGCCAACAGGAAGGAAGCAGAAAAGGAAGCTTCCCTGAGCTCCACTCAGGGCCTGGAGACGCTGCGTGGTCATGGCGGAACCCTGGAGACACTGGGTGGTCTGTGGTGGGACCCTGGAGATGCTGGGTGGTCATGGCAGAACCCTGGCACTGGGCAAGCCGTGGGTTTTTCAAGCCTAAATGTAGCCTATGAAGTAGCAAGTCCTCTATTCTTGAACAACCTCCCCCCTCCGATTCCATCTCTTATTGGAACAGGTTAAGGTAAACCTCAAGACAATTCTAGGTGCTGACAACAGGTCATGTTCCTGCATTATGGGCAACTGTGTGTGGAAAACAAAAGTCTCACCCAGGACACCCCCAAGGTGAAGCATGTGTAAGAGAGTGGGGACACAAAGCTTGTGTCCCCTCAGTATCCCACTCAGAACCTTATCTTTCTCCCTGAGAAACTCTCACCCCTACCTACATCCCAGTCACCAAAAATTTAGTGATTCCAAAAGCCCTGGATAAGAGCCTAATGTGAAGTATGCATGAAACAAATGTACTTCACAGGGCCTGGTTTTCCAAAGCCTTGCAGTTTCAAATATTGACCTTGCAAAGGACATGAAATTTTCCCCAGGCTATATAGTCTCTGTTGTAAGATAAAGAATCCTAACACAGCAAGACTGCTGGCTCAAAGACAGACAGGTTACTGATTTATATGTAAAGATACTGGAAAATTGCTGTAAGAGAATGTTTGCTAAAATCAAACTTTCATTGCAAATTGCATTATAGAATGTCACCTTACTGAATGTTACCAGCTTCTATTGTTAAACTTGTTAAACTGTACTTAGCAAAAACCCACCTATGTTCTCTTTCTGTAACTTCCTGTTCTGGAGAATAAATGTGGGAAGAGAACCCCAATTCATGGTTAATTTCCCAAATGGAAGGAATGCCTCTCTCTTGAGGGTTCCAGGAGATTAACCCCTTTTTGGGGCTTCTCACTGCTCAGAAGAGATGGGCTTTGAGTAATCTTTGGCAGCTCCATCATCCAGGGGAAAAGGGGTGACAAATCTGTGGAAGGCAAAGCAACAGCCTAACACACCATGATCCACCAGGGATGACACCTCCACTGAGGAGGTGTCCATTACCTTCAGGAGCAGGGGGAGGCGTCTCTCGCTGGTCCATGCTGCAGCTTCTGAAGCCCTGTCCTTGGCTTTGTTAAGAGAACGGGAGCCCCTGCAAGAATGAGAGACATTGCTTATCATGTTTCAGTGGAGAAACGTTCCCTCAACATGTACAGGGCTCTCTATAGATAACCCTGTGTTGGGAAAATATAGGAGAACGGTCAGCGCCCCTGATGTTCAAACTCTTGCCGAGCATTTGCTGTGACAGGTTGTGTGTGGGCAGAGTTAGTGCACCTGTGCAGTGCCGCGATTTTGGCTGAAGTTTACTGCCTCAGGTGGCTGCTGCCACACCAAGTGGCCATGCTTTCCAACCTACGGCTTCCAAGGACCTGTTTGCCAGTTACCTAACTCATAGACCTGTGTGGGAGGGGTCTGGGGACCCAGCCTGGCGTGTGAAGGGTTTGTGACCCAGTCTGTGAATGGGCTTGAGGGGTCTGTGAGCTCCAGACCCAGCCCTAGCTCAGCAGTTGGCCCAGCTGGTGCAGGATTATGGGCAGGTAGAAAGAGCCCGACAACTGGCGTAGTCAAGTAGATCTACAATTGGCACCAGGATTAAGAGCACTACAATTGGCGACGTCAGCAGGATTCCAACATGAGTCGCGTAGTGCCACACCCTGCAAAAAGGAGAAAGTTAACTGTCATTAATAGCTATCACTAAAGAACTTACCACCTATTAGTCACAAATACTAGTAATTCTCCCTTGAAATAACATTAAAGAGAAAAACAAAACAAAGAGATCTCAGTGTCAGCTTGACTTCACCTTGAATTGCAGCCAGGAGTTAATTTTGCAACTTAGATTCACTAGTCAGACCTCTCCCAAGCCTACGCCGCTTTAATTCTTTGCTTAGTTTCATAACATATTCCAATGGGAGAAATCAACAGATAAGTTAAATTTTTCTTCCTCTTCTTTCAACTCAAACTTTAACAGGTTTGAATAAAGGCTTGTTCAGTATTAAGAACAAATTTGACCATTTTCTTAACTCCTTTTGAGTAAGCATGAAACTAAATTCTCAAGCATAGGCTGGATCTCCAAATGCCTGGTTTTCTTTTTTTTCTTTTCTACACGTCTTGTTTCCCCACATGCTATAAGAAAAACCGAGTTTGAGAGTAAGTTATGAGAAGGCTACTTCCTAGCTCTCGAGGTGGCCATCCTGCTGATTTCCTTTTGACTCATGTTGAGACCAAACACCTGCCCTGGCTCCACCAGAATGATCAGATGAAAAGCAAACTTTTCTCAGGGAACTTTTCCAACTGCCTCTGATCCAATATCACAAACCAAGCCCTTGCTACATGGAGGAAAAGCACAAAGGGACACAGGAACAGCAAAAGCCCGTGAGCATCACCTGTACCCCAATATCTCCTCCGCCACTGCAGCCTGCCCATGCCTGGGGTGACCACTGGCCTCACGTGCTCTTCAACGAGGAGAACAGGATGGGAAAAGACCAGAGGGCAAAGCTCTGGACTTTGTCTGCAGCACACCTAGGATACCAAGCCAGCCTAGCCAATTCTTTTAACCTAATTAACAGAATTGCCTGTTCATTTTGGCATTTTAGATGGCAAATTAAGATGAGCTGGTATCACTTGTGCAAAGTCCCTCGCTGGCTGGGACACAGAGGGCTCCTGTCCACCAAGCCCAGGTGCACCCATGGGATGCAAAACCTTCTGCTTTCTCAGCCCCTTGCCTGCATTCTCTGCCTGGAGTGCATGGCCTTCTGGTCCCTCTGTCTCGCCCTCAATGGCACTGAGAATGCAGTGCCATTGAGGCTCTAGCATCAGACACCTGCCCTGAGCACCTGGCTCATCACTAGGCATCTTGTAGTCTCAGTTCCTAAGCTTCAGTCAATTCACCAACACACACACAAACAGCTTAACCTGCACTGGGAATTCACCCTCAGCAGTGGCTCTCCTTCTGGCATGCCACAACTGCCTCATGTTAATAGTGTAATCACCATCACAACTCCAAGAAGTGGGTACTGTTATTATTTTCAAATGAAACTACAACTTGGAAAGCCAAAGAAATACACCTGAGGGCAGGTGTCTGATGCTAGAGCCTGAGAGCCCAGATGCTGAGCCCAGATTGTGAGGGCTGGAATCTCTGGTCCTTCTCTGCTCTTCCCCTGCCAGCCAGGGAGCCCTGGGCAAGTCACCCAGTCTCTCTGTGCCACAATTCTTTACCTGGAATTCATGGACAGTCACAACAGCTATCTTAGAGTGCTATTGCCGGGTAAAATGTCTTAGCACAGGTAATGAGGACAAGCACCTGGCGCAAAGCCTAGCACAGCAAACACTCCACAGTGCCAGCTGTGACACCTCCACTTCAGTGCTGGCAGGAGCCACTACTGGTGCCATATTTATCCACATGCAGCTTCTGCCCCCACTCCCACCACACGGATTTTATACAATAAATAATCATGTCAACAGAAGGAGCACGGGAATTTACCCTCTGGGATAGAAGCTTAGTTTCCAATTTAAGGCAGACATGCTGAGACTACCACGGTCAAAGCAGAAGGAATGCTCAGAGAGAAGGGGCCGCGTGTGAGCTGGACGACTTCAGTGCTTCTGATGATCTGATGCAGCGGGAAGGGAGAACGACACTGGCTCTAAGGCGCTGGTGACAAAACCTGAATGTCTGTTTCAGTCAACAAACATTCACGGGACACCTACTGGGGGTGGAAGAACCGTGTGGGTTCTACGAATGAGCATAACGCGTTCTGGTGTGGAAGGGACCTGGGGGAAGGCCCGTGCACGCACAGCAGGACACTGGAGAGGCTATGCACTGCTGCCACCAAGAAGCAGCAGCAGGCGGCTTCTTCCAGGAGGAGGGGGTGTGGGGAGGTTGCAGGAAAGAAAGGACACGATGCGGGTGTGAGACAGGCCTGGGTGGCCCCCAGGCAGCCACAGAAGTACACTGGAAGGGGACACTTTCTCTGGCTATCTCATCTCCCAAGAAAGAAAATCAAAGATGCTCAAATGCACATTCAGGCATCCTTTAAAAGTTCATATTAATTCATCTCTTGATGAAATACTGGAGCCAGGGCAACTCCGTTTACCACATCGGTGTTGCTGCAGGGGTAGTGGGTGTAGTTAGGGAAAGGTACACTGGAAGGTGTCCTCAGCCTCCTCCAGTGGGCCCCAGCCCTGTGCCCAGTCCTTCCAAGGTGGACAAAGACCTCAGAGAATAGGACAGACGAAGACATGTCCGCAGCACAAACACAAGACAATAAACAAATGCTCTTAACTCTGCAGCCTTGAAGGGAAGCAGAAAGAAATGAAACTGGTATTTGGAGCATCTGTGACAGTAAAGAGCACTTTCTTCATTTTTCTGCGTTCTCATCACTGACTAGTGACGTGGATCTTCTCCACTTTCTCAGAGGCTGAAAATTCCCTAAAGAAGCTCTAAGGGATTTAATTACATTAGTGAGGAACAGAGCCCAGCACAGCCAGAGGCATCCTCGGGCTTTAGAGAAAAGCAAAACTTGCCTATTGTGCTCACCTTGCATGATCTCAATCCATTCTGCTTGTCTATGAGGTAAGAAGGGCCAAAAACAGATATCCTTCCTGTTAGCGGACAAAGCTAGTCATGGTGCTGGCATTTGCTCAAGAATTACAAACGTGCAAGCATCCTGGATCTCACACCCACACAGCTTTCTGTGCCTTAAGAGAACTATTGTTTACGCCTTTTCAAACTTCTTTTTTAACTAAACTGTAAGAATATCATCAATGCTACTTATTTCTCTACTTAAAATGCATAAAAATAGAGTCAAATTGATTTCTCATTTTCCCAATAATAAAAACTGAGACAAAATAAAAGAATATGCTTGAGTTTTACTCTTATGCCTGATCCTTTTAAAAACAGTAGCTAACTCTCATACAGCACTTAAGGTATGCCAGGAACTCTTCTAAGTGCTTTCCATACATTGGCTCAGTTTAATCCACACTATGGAGAAAGCACACATTACTATTCCTACTTTACAGATGAGGAAGCTGAGGCACCAGGAGGGTCACAGCAAGCTCGAGGTTCTATAGCTACTAACAAGATCAACAAGATCAACAAGCTCGTGGTTCTATAGCCACTAAAAACCTTGTGGTTCTATAGCTGCTAAGTGACGAGGTGGAACGGAACCCAGGCCTCTGGCTACACAGCTGGGATGTCTGATCACTGGGTGAGTGTCAGGCAGATAGATTACAGAATGCTCTGGAACTTTCTTCTATTCAAAATTAGTGTCTGTAGAAAACTGCAGTCCTGAGAAGGAAACTCTAGTGCATGCATGTGTTAGCATGCACTAACACGTGATTTTGTTTCTGGACCTCACAGACACCTGTAGGTCCACAATTCATTCTCTGAAGTTTCTGCACCCTGGGACCTTCAGACTCCACCAGAACATCCCACTTCCCTCGCACCCAGGTGGGTCTAGAGTCTGCTTCTTCTCTATGCAATCTTCCAGCAGCATCAACCCAAATGCTGACAACTCCCCAGGGTGACTCATCTGCATTTTGCAGACAGCATTTTCCAGGGAGGGGCTGGGGTGGAGCCACTCTACCTGCCCTGGGGGCACAGACCAGACTCCAGTTTCAAAACAGTCTATTCCCATCACCGTGCAACATGATGCAACATGAGATAATGCCAGTATGGGCTGCCCGCCTTTGTTTTTATTACTGCTGCCATTTTCTAATTTAAGCATCTTAATGAAAGATTTCATTGTGCGTTTGGATTGTGGTTTTAAACAATAAGATGACACATTGGGTCAAAGAAGGAGCCCAGAGACACTGAGCCCTGAAGGACTGCTTCGTGACACGTGTGCTTAGACTCTGAGGCTCCATTTTACAACTGTTTACAGAGTACAGTGCGGCTACTGAACTCCCCAGGTCACTAGTTTTCACTGTATCATGGAAATACACCTCAATCTTTACTCCAAGGATGATTTTAGCCTCCTTCACCATCTGTCTAGATTTGCAAGGACATCTTGATGGTGGATGTCCCGGAAGAACGCTGAGGCGATGGGAAGGAGCCCAGGCTGGAAAGACCTAAAGAAATTACATAAACAACCAAGCTCCTGAATATGAGGAAGATAAGACATCGTGACCAAGGTCCATAACACAGAGAAATGTAACAGAGGGCTGGGAGCTTGGACTCGGGAGCCCATCTGTCCAGATTCTTCTCTGGCCTCATCACTTCCCACCTAAACAAGGCTCCACACCTGTGTGTGCCTCCACACCCCAGCCACAACACTGATGGCAATGATCACAGTGCTGCTGTGAGACGCCTGTGGGCAGGGCTGTCCCGGAGCAATGCTCTTCTTCACTTCTTCCTCAGCCGTGCTCAGCACAGGAGGGGTGGGGACTTGTGTATTCCCTGGCCTTGGGGCTGGTTTTTCAACGTTCCCCTCTCTGCCCTCCAGGCTCCTGCAATGGTGGGGAGGCAGCAGACTGAGCCCCTCCGGCCCCAAGACCAGCCGGGGACTATCTGAGTCTGCACCATGGACTGTATCCATGTTAGGACACAGCAGTCTTCCCTACAAACACTGCTCCCTATGAATGCTGCTGCTGCACCCGTGGATCCAAAAGAACCAGTGCAAAGGGCCTTGGCTAATGCTCCAGCCACAATCTGCATGCTTACAGAGGTGAAAAAACACGTACTGTTTACTTAGGGCCTACTCATAAGGAATAACAACCCAGAAATGCACCTGATATGCGGTGTTGGGCTGGGTCACAGACCCTTCAAAAACCCATTGTCAGGCTAGGGCTCAGACCCTTAAAACCCACTGTACAGACTGAGTCACAGACCCATCACAGGCCCGCTGGGTCACCAGACCCCTCACGTACAGGTCCATGAGCTAGGTAATTGGGAAAGACCCCAGGAGCCACTGGCAGATGACATAAGCTCAGTCCTCAGCTTCCTCAGCAGCAGCTCACAGTAGATCAGGCAGTGGCAGCAGTGGTGGTGGCCTCTTGGGGGATCCTGGGAGCCCCAGCAGCTACAGCTTGGGGCAACAGCCTCCAGCAGCAGTAATGACTGCCCCCCGGGGCTGGAGGGGCCCTATAGAGTAGAGCAGCTTGTTCTTTATACTTAAGTCAATAACCCAGGACACCTGGGTGCACATGCGCAAATACATTAGACAATAACCAAGGAACACCTGGGCACACGTGCTTATTTACGTGAAATGCTCAGCAAGATTCAGAACCCCTTGAGGGATCCTGACCATTTATCTTCACTTTCCCTACACCCATTGTCAGGCTGGGTCACAGACCCCTCAAACCCATTTTGTGAAGACTGGGCCACAGACCCCTCATATACAGGTCACAAGCTAGGCAACTGGAAAGATCCTAGGAGCCGTTGGTAAAGTTGATAGGCTTTATTCGGATTGCGAGCTCAGGTAACCAGCAGCAGCCGCCCTGGTGGTTTCCTGGGGGCACTGTGGATCAGACCCGTTTGTCCTTTACAAAATCAGATAACCCAGGGACACCTGAGTGCAAGCCAGATAACCAAAGAACAGCTGGGTGCACACACGCAATTACATCAGACAATAGTCAAGGAACACCTGGGCACACGTGCGTAATTAACACATTTACATCAAACAGACTAGGCCATGCTCAGCAAGATTCTGAACAGCTGAGGGAGTCTGACCATTTTTTATTTTCCTTACAGGTGGTCAGCTTTCAAAACCTACTTGTGGAAGGAGGGGATGGACAGGAAGGCAGCCAGCTGCTAGGAACAGCCAGAGCTCCCTGCCCCAACTACAGAGCTGAATCCAGCAACATCCCGTTTCTGCACACTGCAGTCCTGTGGGCCCAACGTACCCCCAGGGCCGGGTCAGCACCAGTACTGATCCAGCTGTCCAGAGCTCAATAGACAAACTGTCCCATTGCTGTTTGAAGATCAATTTACCAAGACAAATATTTCACCACAAAACCAACACCTTTCCTGGAAACCTAAGAAGCCTTTGCTTCCAAATGCACACGTACGCGGTCATGCCCAATCAAACGATCCAGTCTGAGAATGTGTTCCCATTCAAACCACCTAGACAAAATTACAATTACTTCATGTTGTCAACACATACCAGGACTTTTAGGTAAGTTAATTTTATCTTTATTTGGCAATGTCTTTGAGAATTTTCACCATTAATTGGGACATTATATTCATAAGACAAAATGTAGAAAGTTACTCACTGAGGAAGTAGTCCCTAGACACCTCCATTGACACCAAGTGCCCACACCTTTTCTCTGATACATTCTTAAGCTAGCCCCTTAGATTGGCATCCCTGTCTTCTGTCCACCCTCTGCAACTTCCCAGGCCAGGTCAGGCTCAGTCAAAGGAAAAGGCACAGAACAGAAAGGCAGAAGTTTGTGATTTCACCAGGGATGCAGAGCAAGAGGCACAGGGCTGAGAGTCAAACCAAATCATCCCAAATGGTGAGTTAGCTGGGCAGGGGCAAGCAGGACAGGAAAGAAAGGAAACATTTGCCCAAGTTCCTGGCTGGTCGCAGGGGCATGCCAAACAATCTCACATATAAATTTCCTTCAAACTTTCAAAAGTCACTTTTATATTCGTTCCCTGTGCGGGCCAGCCACAAAAAAAAAGAAAAGAAAAGAAAAGAAAAGTCACATTCACAGACGAGACATTAAGGCCAGGGAATTTAAGTATTTGAGAAAATCCCTGGGGCTACAGTCTTTCCTGCATTTGCTGAGTGGCCTGAGGAGGTCCCTGCTCTGGGGGTCACATTCCTCCAGGAGGAAAGGGGGCGTAAAGTCCTCACACCTGGTGAGAACTCTCCTGGCTTTGGAGAGACTGAGGCACACAAGGTCCAGCTAAGATTCCCTCTGACAGAAGAGCTTCCTGAAGAAATGACCCAGGAGCTGAGATCTGCAGGAAAGGAGAGCGGCCAGGCTGGAAAGTGCCAGGGAAGGAAGTGACAGCCCCTGCGGCCCACAGGGACTGGCTACTGGGACATGCGTGGTGACAGCCTGGTCGCCCCATCCAGGTCATGGCCTGAACCTTGGGGAGGGTGTTGATCAGGGGCGGATGTGGAGTCAGGGAGGAGTCAGAGGGGAGGTGGTCATCCCCAGGAGGGGCTCCAAGGCTATGACAAGGATGACAAGAAGGAGGCAGCGCCAGGGTCTCAGGGGATGCACTGGAGGTTGCTGCAGGCCCTGGGCAAAGATGCCATGAAAGCTGTTGAATGTGACCCTCTACACAACCCTGTGCAGCAGGGCTGTCCTCACCCGCCTTCACCTTACTGCATCTGCAATGTCCCTTGAAGCTTGGTAAACTGTCACAGAAACCAGAGCAGTGACTTGCACCAGAGAGGGCCCCCTTTGGTGGCCACCATAAGCATGGGTCCAGTGAGTCCCCACCCATGTGTGGATTAAGACCACACTCCAGGGCCGGCCCGGTGGCGCACTGCTACAGTGTGCCGCTTGGGAGCGTGGCGGCGCTCCCACCGAGGGTTCGGATCCCACATACAGACCAGTTCCCGCTCACTGGCTGAGCGAGGGGCGGGCGCAGCACCGAGGGTTGCGATCCCGTTGCCGGTCCCGGTCCGGTCCAGTACGGGCGCGACACTGAGGGTTGCGGTCCGTTGCCGGACACGAGAAAAGACAAAAAGGAAAAAAAAAAAAAAGACCACACTCCACCCATCTCTGCCCTCCAACTCAACAGTCAGGAGGAAGCCCCCGAATTCCACAGGCTCCGGGTGAAACACCCACTCCCACCAACACTGACCAGGTGGAATGAAGCTCCCATGTCCTCATCCCTGCTTGTGTAGGTCCCCACAGGAGGCCAGGCCAGCCGGGGCATCCTCTCCTAACTCTGACCCCACGTGCTACCCCATTTCCCAACTCAGGGCCTCTGGCCCATAGCGCACCTTGGAGAGAACTGGAAAACACCACCTGCTGTCTATCAGAAAATCGTCGTATCGCCAGGCGTCCGAGAAAGGTGTGTGCAGACCCACAGGACAGTGCTCAGCGCTGACCAGCTGCCAGCCCCAACTCCCCATCTTCACACCCCTCCGCACGCTGGGCCTTTCATGTCTCTGCTCCCATCACCGTCACGGCTGGCTCTCACGCCCGAGGACTCAGCTTCCTGCAGCCTCTCGAGGGCGGGTGTGCTCTCTGGAGTGCAGCAGGAGTCTCCTGCCTCTCGCTCCCCTGCCCGAGCTCTGACTCCCATCTCCCAGGGCCGCCCCACTTCCCCTCACGTTGACCCCTGGGGGGCTCCCCATCTCTTAGATGTGGCCTCTGACCCCTGCCCTTCTCCCCAGTGGTGCCCCACAGGCTTCCTGATGACTTCAGCACACATGCAAGTCCAGTGGAGCACAGAGGCCTCGAGGTGGTGGACCCAACAGGGCAGACAGAGTGTAACCCAGTCACTACATCCAGGGGCTCCTCGCCCTTGGCCAGCGCTGTAGGTGGTCAAGGCCACGTGCCTGGTGGTCGACAGCCCAGACCTTCCTTCATCCCCAACATGACTGAGTTGTGTGACAGGGCTGGCCACTAACAGCAGGTTGTTAGACACGGCCACTACTACATGCCAATAAGTTACACTTAATAACAGATTATAACCTCGCTTTATTTTATTCATCACATCACACTAAATTATATTTTATTAAGTTGTATTCAATTATGCTTAATGAAAAATACATTTAAGTTATACTGAAAACAAAGGGAATAAATACTCAGAACTCGTCATCTTCTAATTGTCTTGCTACATGCCTCTGTTATCTACAGGCTGAGGTTGTCAGGTCCTCTGTATCTGTCTGGTGGAAACGTTATGCGACAGTGGCTCCTGCTCACCTAGCCCCACACGCTGAACTCAGTGACATCAGGCTGGTGGAGTCCCATCAGCTGTGGTAGGCACGTTTGTGGCAAATGCTACAAAGAAGAGCTTCATTTATTGTTTTGTTGATTGCCTAGACTTAAGAAAGTGATGGATAAACTGTGAATGCAGACTAAACTCAAAAGTGCAACGTGTCCACAACTGTCACATTGTGATCAGCACAGAAAATTAATAAAGGATTACTCCTTCACTATTCTAAAACTATTATCTGATTCAGGAAAGAAATGCCTCCTGTCATTAAGGCACAAGTGAAGTCTCAGTGTATGTACCGCTGAAGCTGAGAGAGGTTTCACTTTCATGAATATAACTTGTAGAAGGGTGAGAGCTTAACAGTAGACCACATATGCAATTTCACGGCACCAAATTTATTTGAGAGAAGTGGATTGGGACATAACTCCATTTGTCAAATCATATTAAATTGACACCATAGATGGGCTATGGACATCCTCGGAGTTTGGCCAAAAAAAAAAAAAATAACCTACAAAAGCCCTCCGTGAGAATCAACTGGCTGCACAGGATTTACAATAGGTTACTGCATGTGTTATTTGCAAATTGCATATCAGTAAAATCTAACAAATTCACACACATATCTATATGCCCACATGCATTTTTCACTGTCAGAACTCCACTAATCAGGGTGCTTAGCTGCTCTGCCCGTTTTTGGACTGTGGTTGCTGCAGCTGTCCACACACAGTTATCACTGGACAAAATAGCTCCATGGGCCACACAGCGAGTCCTGGCCCCTTCTCCACTTCTGCCCACACTGGGGAGGAGCAGCCATGGCTCCTCACTGCAAGCCAGGCAATTGTCCCTGTCCACATGAGAGGTCATGCATTACTCCTTGGTCCCCAGGCATGGACAGTCCACACTAACACAGTGGCAGGCACCACAGCCTCTGTTCATGGGGGTCCCAACTGTGGGTGTCCCAGGGTATTCATCCCTCCTTCTTGCCGTTGGCCCACAGGATTTGTAGCATGGTGGGCCACAAATTCCACAAGAGAACACTAGAAGTGACCCTGGAGGACACTGGCCCAAAACCATGCTGGTGCCTCGGCTGGACTTCCACAGGCCACTCCCCTGGGTGTGAGGCCAGTGAGCACCAGGTTCTGCGACACACATAGGCCCAAGTGCCAGGTTCACTTCCATCAGGTGGAACAAAGCCCTCGCTCTGCGGTGACATTCCCAGGGTGGCACCCTGGTCAATAGGCCTCTGGAGGCCTCCAGGTGGCTCACAGCCCAGGGTGCTGTCGGCCCACACCTGGAGCAGGTGGGTGCTGAGCAGGACACCAGCTCAGAGAAGGGAAGGGAGCAACACGCTGGCCAGCTCCGCTCTCTCTCCACTCATTCTCTGAGCCAGCTCCCTGGGACCTTCACCCCCACTGTCCCTGACGGCCCTCAGCAAACTGCCCTTGCCCCCTCATCAGTGACTTGCACAAAGCCACATCCAGTGTCTGGTTCTCAGGCCTCTTCAGTTTCTCAACAGGACCTGATACTCCCTCTTTCCCCCACCTCTTTCTTTGCTCGGTCTCAGGACACCAAGTTCTTTTGCACGTGTCCTATCCAAGCTCCCGACGGCCCCAGAGCCAGTCCTGGGACCTCTTTTCTCACATGGTTCTACCCCCTTCTTTGGTGATCTCAACCAGCCTGGCAGCCTTAAATGCCTCCCTGGACGCCTGTAAACCTCCTCCGAATGACACACTGCTAAGCGAGCTGCCTGTGCGAACTGCTCTACCACCCACACGGTGAACAGGCACCTCGCGTAAGCGCGTCTAAGACTCTGCAGCTCTTTTCCTGCCAGAAACCTCACTCTTCCACTTGCTCAGAACAAAACAAAACACAGTTTGGGAGTCATCCACCGTCCCTCCCTTTCTCTCAAATGCATTACCTAATCAATTGGCAAATCCTGTGAGCTCTACCTACAAAACACACCCTACAAAATACACTATAATTGGATGACCAGGTCAACCTACCTCCACAGCTACCTGACGTCAGCCACGTCTTTGGCCACTTTTACAAAAGTCACACAACTGGCTTCCCTGCCTCGATCTCACCATCTTTACAGTCCATTCTCAACAACGAATAGAGGATGACCCTATTAAAACACGAGTCAGAAATGCTCAACACCCTCCGTGGCTTTCTNAACTGTGGGTGTCCCAGGGTATTCATCCCTCCTTCTTGCCGTTGGCCCACAGGATTTGTAGCATGGTGGGCCACAAATTCCACAAGAGAACACTAGAAGTGACCCTGGAGGACACTGGCCCAAAACCATGCTGGTGCCTCGGCTGGACTTCCACAGGCCACTCCCCTGGGTGTGAGGCCAGTGAGCACCAGGTTCTGCGACACACATAGGCCCAAGTGCCAGGTTCACTTCCATCAGGTGGAACAAAGCCCTCGCTCTGCGGTGACATTCCCAGGGTGGCACCCTGGTCAATAGGCCTCTGGAGGCCTCCAGGTGGCTCACAGCCCAGGGTGCTGTCGGCCCACACCTGGAGCAGGTGGGTGCTGAGCAGGACACCAGCTCAGAGAAGGGAAGGGAGCAACACGCTGGCCAGCTCCGCTCTCTCTCCACTCATTCTCTGAGCCAGCTCCCTGGGACCTTCACCCCCACTGTCCCTGACGGCCCTCAGCAAACTGCCCTTGCCCCCTCATCAGTGACTTGCACAAAGCCACATCCAGTGTCTGGTTCTCAGGCCTCTTCAGTTTCTCAACAGGACCTGATACTCCCTCTTTCCCCCACCTCTTTCTTTGCTCGGTCTCAGGACACCAAGTTCTTTTGCACGTGTCCTATCCAAGCTCCCGACGGCCCCAGAGCCAGTCCTGGGACCTCTTTTCTCACATGGTTCTACCCCCTTCTTTGGTGATCTCAACCAGCCTGGCAGCCTTAAATGCCTCCCTGGACGCCTGTAAACCTCCTCCGAATGACACACTGCTAAGCGAGCTGCCTGTGCGAACTGCTCTACCACCCACACGGTGAACAGGCACCTCGCGTACTTTGGTGATCTCAACCAGCCTGGCAGCCTTAAATGCCTCCCTGGACGCCTGTAAACCTCCTACGAATGACACACTGCTAAGCGAGCTGCCTGTGCGAACTGCTCTACCACCCACACGGTGAACAGGCACCTCGCGTAGCGCGTCTAAGACTCTGCAGCTCTTTTCCTGCCAGAAACCTCACTCTTCCACTTGCTCAGAACAAAACAAAACACAGTTTGGGAGTCATCCACCGTCCCTCCCTTTCTCTCAAATGCATTACCTAATCAATTGGCAAATCCTGTGAGCTCTACCTACAAAACACACCCTACAAAATACACTATAATTGGATGACCAGGTCAACCTACCTCCACAGCTACCTGACGTCAGCCACGTCTTTGGCCACTTTTACAAAAGTCACACAACTGGCTTCCCTGCCTCGATCTCACCATCTTTACAGTCCATTCTCAACAACGAATAGAGGATGACCCTATTAAAACACGAGTCAGAAATGCTCAACACCCTCCGTGGCTTTCTGTCACACTGACCCTCCATGGCTTCTGTCACACTGACCTTCCATGGATTTCTGTCACACTCTGGTGCCTTGATGACAGAAAGTCCTCTCTCCCCTTCACTTACAGCACTGCAGCCACTGACCTTCTTGCTGCTCTTTGGACATGACTGGCAGACCCCCACCTCAGGCCTTTGCATGTGCTGTTCCTTCTGTCCAGATGCTCTTGCTGCAAATATCAGCTCAGCTTGGTCACTCATCTCCTCCACTCTTCACACAATCACACAATTATCCCCTTCTTAGTAAGGCCCTACCTGGCCATTTAAACTGCAAGCCCCTGCCCCCAGCACCTCTTAGCCTTGTGTCCTGCTTTAACTTTGCAAGCACATCTCCTTACATAAAATACCACAAATTTTACATGTTTATCATCTTGCTAAAACACAAGGATGTCAGCCCCACAAAAACAAGGACTTCAGCCCACGCTGTCCACTGCCTTGTCTTGGGACCTAAGAACACTTAGTACTTAGCACTTAGCAGGTGTTCACTAAATACCCATCCAATAATAGATCATTTCCAGATTTGTCAGAACTATTTCCCTGCTTCTCATGTGACCATAGGTACATTTTCCCATTTGTGAAAAGGCTGTTCTTATTTTTTTAAAGTTATTTTTTTAAAAATATGGTCACAAAACATAAGAAAATGGCATTAAATCTGAGGGGAGAAACTGAGACCTCAAGTGACTGAAAAGGTATTCACAGGCTTTCCCACAGCCCCAGGAAGCTTCTCATAGCCAGGATGCCAGACAGTAGGCATGCTCAGGAAAGGGGCGCCCACCAACGACAACCACCTGAGCCCCACAGGAGAATGAGCCATCTGCGAAACGTGCTTATGTATGAAACTAGAACTCTTCCATGATGACCGGTAAGTGCACACAGCTTCCTTCCCTCCCCTTCATGCTCTGCTGGTCCCCGCTCCCGCAGGCACAATGGAGAACGGAAAGGGATCCTTACAGCAAGGGAGAGCAGTGTTCCAACTTCAGCCCTCCTACTGCTGGCAGAGACTACTGCGGAGACTGAACGTGCTGGAAAACATAAATCTCTCCTCTCTGCTACAACTACCTATTATTAGTTTCCCAAATATTGTCATCATCTGGCAAAATGCTGCACCTTCCATTCCTTGCTGCGAACTCGTGTGAAGAGGCAGGCATGTCTAAACGTTATTCCAGGAGCAGAGCCTGCGGCCATCCCAGCAGGCTCCCTAGGCTGTGCTGCGCATTCTTCCACTTCAGACCCTGGACCATAAATGGAGAATTGTGTCTCTCTGCAGTCCTGAGAACCCAATGGCATGAGACTTCAGTGCCAACTGAAAAGTGACCTATTCTACATAACACAGGACAAGAGCTTTCAGAGACAGGAATTCTCTTCAAAATCGCTCTGCAAGAAGGGCTTCTGGTGGCTGAATGCACAGAGCCCACGCAAACGACACGAAGCCAAAGCCTCTTTGATGGAGCAGGCAGCAGGCTGGACGTGGACAGTGCTGCCCAGTGTGGGTTGCTGCCCACGGACCTGCTGAGTCAAGCGCTTGAGAACAAAGCATGAATCAACTTTCTTATCACTTCTGCAGAAAGGGGGCTGGCCAGGGCCAGGGGTGAGTTGTGCCCTGGGGAGCAAGCTGGCCTAGCCCACACAGAAAGGCAGCCCACAAGCGTGGCCTCAGCAACATCCCACTTGTCGGATCCAACTGATACAGCCAGGCTCAGACCTGCACACACGCAGGGGGAAAAGACCCTCCAAATTCCTTCCTTGGTAGTTCAGTGCTTCTCACACGAAAACATATTGAGCTTCTGAGATGTGATCATCATGACCTCTGGAATTCCCTGCGTTGTGTCCAAGCTGGCCCTCACAAGTATCCTGATGGGACTGCTCAGCAAGTGCCCTTCTACACGAGGGCATGTGTTTGAGCCACAGTTGAAGCGAGGCAGAGTATGGCCTGATCAGGTGCACCAGCCAACCGCCAAGATGTGCTGGAGACCCTGACTGTACACACATTGTTTCCAGAGACCAAGGCCTTCAACACTTAGCTTGAAACTTCTACTCAAACAGGCACTGAAGACCACTTTAGCATACATAATGCTCTTTCATCTTTTTTTCATGTTCTTTAAAGAAAATTAGAACCCAAACTGAAATCATTACTTTTTTTTTCAGAAAAAGTAAAGCAAATAATTGAATAAAACAGTAAGTGTGCATAGCACATTTTTACCAAAGTACATAAGTCCTTGGCCTTTCTTGTATAGTCAGCTCTTAATTATCTACACCAAAGAGAGATGGGAGAAGTTCAAAAATCAATATATTTGACTTTGAAGTTCTCCTTTCAGTATTTATATTTCAAAGTGAATGTCTATATTGCTTCCTTAAGATAAATAATAACATCCAATTGTAAGGATCTGCTCCCAACAGCTAGACAATATGCCCCTGGCCCATGACAAGAACAGAGAACATAACCTCAGCACATGAGGCAAAGTCCTGACTTCGAGGACCACCACACACCTTGTGTTGAAAAGTTCCTTTGCTATATGTAGTTATCAAGAGTGTGTGTGCAGGCTCACAACCATCCCCTTTTTCTTCATAAAATCCCAAGTTCAAGAGTCCCAAGTGATTGACTGTTGTCAAGATTCTGCAGTCTAGAAAGGGCTGAGCACCTTTCTTGCAAAGGTGTAACAGCACCTTTGCAGAACGCTGACTGAGCCAGACCTACTTCCGTACGGGAGTGCCACATGTCTATTCAGGCGCTCGTAAACAATTTTACATACACACGTTCTCCATCACTCTAACGCACAATGGTCACAGCTTTTGACATCATATTTTGCTATAAAAGATCATTTCTCGTATCAGAAAGCGACTCCTGGAAGAAAATAACTTTAAACCTAAAAAAATTTTTTAGAACGCTGACTGAGCCAGACCTACTTCCGTACGGGAGTGCCACATGTCTATTCAGGCGCTCACAAACAATTTTACATACACACGTTCTCCATCACTCTAACGCACGATGGTCACAGCTTTTGACATCATATTTTACTATAAAAGATCATTTCTCGTATCAGAAAGCGACTCCTGGAAGAAAATAACTTTAAACCTAAAAAAATTTTTTTAAAATATTTTATATCTTTTCACATTGTTTAATAAAAATATAAAATATCAACAACCCACAGATAGCTCTTTCTACTAACAGGTACACATTAATGTATAAAGAAAAGCAGGAAATGGCAAAGATGGGAGAAAAAGAATAACACTGACACTAGTAAAAATGGTCATTCTTATCATCAAATTTTTGAAAATTCACACACAAAAACAAAGAAATAAAGAAGCAAAAACAAATGTCCAGGCCCTGCAACTTTGAAAAGGCAGAACTGGAGCCTGGAGGGAGATCATGAGAGGAGGTGTGTGTGAGGGACAAGGGCTGGCAGCAGTGCCTTTTCCTAGTGTCCTCCCGCACCTGTTCTCACAGGTCACCCTGCCTCTCTGCACACAGACCTGGGGCTGCGGCTCAGGCAAGGCCCGCTCACTGCTCACCTCTGTCACCATCACACGGGCCACACCCTGCTTGCCCACCCCAAGCCCTCCGGCAGAATGTGGTCATGGCCCACCTGCCTTCTGCTCTCACCTCTCTAATCCTTGTCACTTTGCCTGGACCTAGAACACGCTTTTCCACTGCAAAGCTCTCCAGACTGTGTCCCCTTCATTCTTCCAAAATTACTCCCCCAGAAGGCTCGGCTAATGAAGAGAGCTGTAATTCTAGCTCATAAATGATTAATAGCTACGTTTCCCTCCTGTCTTCTTTTGCTCCACTTTCCTTTCTACCCAGGTAAAATATAAACAATGTATGAATAAAACATTAAGATGCTGCGAGTATATCCAGATCCCAGTTTTTCACTGTGTCCTTTCCATTATGGATTGTGCAATAAAAGAAAGGTGCATCACACAATGGGGGCTTTTTAGTTTTTATCATAATAACTTTCATACTATTATTCACAGAATAATACAGCCTAATGTAACTGCTGCATTTTCATGTTGCTCTAATTCACACAAAACTTTTTAGTTTAAGGAGCATTTTCATATATGTTGCCTTACAGCAATTTCATAAGTGAGCAAACTGAAGTCCTGTGAGATGACTGACTCAGAGGGGCAGGCAAATAGTTCCAGAACTCAACCCAGGGCCCCACCACCACGCCCCTTCACACTACCAGAATGTCTCTATCTAGAAGAATTCCCAAAGATTTCTTCTAACTTCACCACGCAAAAATTGCAGAGACATGCAGCACATCCAAATACCAAGATGACAAATTTAGTAAATAGCACAATATGCAAATGACTTTCCTTACTGACATGAAATCAGGAAAGTCCTATCTGACTATAAAAAGTTCCTGTGTACGTAACTGCAGATGTTGGCCACTGAAGTCATTCAAATAAATGCTTAGACATAGAGAAGCAAAGTATATTTTTAAAACTATACGAAGTGTAAACCTCAATAATCATCTTTCTTTTCTAATAAAAGTTATTTTCTATAAAACAGGTGTTTAAAACATATTTTTAACAATAAGCAAAGCGGTGAAAATGTTGTCCTTTGCAACGTTCCTGCTGTAGGGAAACTATGTACCTCTTGCACAAAATCTAGACTATTGACAGTTACAGAAAAGAATACCCCCATGGTGTGCTGAGTTAATGAAATTTTTTACCTC
The DNA here is from genome assembly GCF_000696425.1 of Galeopterus variegatus. Taxonomy (NCBI): domain Eukaryota; kingdom Metazoa; phylum Chordata; class Mammalia; order Dermoptera; family Cynocephalidae; genus Galeopterus; species Galeopterus variegatus. The sequence goes on along the minus strand of NW_007726630.1, from coordinate 72,891 downwards.
TACCAAAAATTAGCAATTGAAATAAATATTAGATTGCACCAAGTATGTCTACTGCTTCCTGGGAACTTTGACATCTTATTAAAAGCTGAGACATTTACGTAGATCTTTACATTCACGACATAGGGTCCCAGAAAGAGGAAAGTACGGGGCCAAGTGGTGACAAGTAAGGCACCTGCTGTCCTAAAGCAGATTTGCTCAAATCCACTTCAGTGTCTTGAGCAATGGTGGACTCAACTTATTTCTCATACAACTTCAGTGGGGTGCGGGTTCATTCCAAATCCCCAGGCCCTGAGCCTGGAGGGTCCCTCCTGCACATTCCTGAGCTCCCTAGAGCCTTGGCCCCATTGCCGTTATCCTCTGGAAACTGGGACAGCCACTGAAGTTGGGGGCTGCTCATTGCGCTGTCCGTGCCTGGGGACGGGACACACCGCTGGAGTTGGGGAGCTGCTCCCTGCGCTGTCTGTGCCCGGGGACCGGGACCCCTACTGAAGTTGGGGGACTGCTCCCTGCGCTGTCTGTGCCCAGGGACGGGGACACCCCGAGTTGCCCCGCAACCCTCGGGGCAGGTTTAGTTATTTCGGAGCAGCTGACCAGAAATGCAACTTTTAAAGGAAACAAGAAATCCTGCGAGTGGACCCGGGGGCGGGCCGTGTCCGAAAGACCCACCACCCGCCAGCCCACAGGCCCGCACTCACCGCGGGCTGCCAGGACGCGGCAGAAGTCTCCGCCGTCCCGCGTCCACCTTCCGTCCCTGGCCCCCCCCTCAGTTCTGCGACCGAGATGCCCTCGGCCCCTCCCGCCCTGGGTGGCCGGCTCCACCCACCATGCTGTGATTGGTGAGCCCAAGCCATACTGGGTGCCCATTGGCCGCCGTAACTGTCCATTTCTCAGACGCGCCCCGCCCTGGCGCCCGCGCATTCCTGCGAGGCCACGTGGCCGCCTGCGCCCCTTCCCCCGGCCGGGCTGCGCACGCGTGGGTGGGGATGCGGGAGCAAAAGTTACCCCACCCCCAGAGCATCGACCCACCTCTCCGCACCCTTCGGGAGGAGGCGCTGAGCAAACACCATCCCCCCGCCCCGACATCCGTCCCCTCCCCGCGGACTTCTCGGGCTGAGCTCACAGGAGCAGAGGGCGCCGGCCACACGCCACTCCCTGCCCCCCCAGTCTCCGCACCCTCCCTGCGGACTGCCTCTCTTGGGCTGTGCTCACGTGGGGAGGGGGCGTCGGGCGGAACCTCCGCCCCATTCCCGAGCATTTGTCCCATCCTGGGGTACCCCGCGCGCTGAGCTCACTTGTGGAGAGGACGACGGGCGGAACCCGCATCGCGCTCCGCGGAGAGAGCAGCGGTTCCTTCCCTTAGCGACGAGCCCTGCCGCAGGGGCGGTCCCGGCTCTTTAGCGTCAGCTGCCCTCGGACCCGCCAAGTCTTGGGCGTTTGGAAATGCAGACAATGATCGCACTCAACATTTCCAAGGAATTTTGAAAGCACGCTTCTTCCCTGGAAGCGCTTGTTTTTCCTGAGACCTTAGTAGTGTCCGTCAGTTCTTGAATTCTGTAGCTTCTAAGGGCCAAAAAAGTAATGCTGTAAAAGGGGATAGCCTCACCTTCTTGTTTGACCCTTTGGAAGGGGTTAAAAAGAATCAAGGTACTATGAACCCATCTGTGGTTTAAAAATACATGCTCGTTCTTGGTTCCGCATAGAAAAGTTTTAGGATAAACAAGAATGGCCACATCTGTGCTGTTGGAATTGGTTACCTTGAGCATTTATTTATATTATAGGTTTTAAAAGAAAACAAATGATCATTGTAATTACTACTAAAGGAAGAAGCGTGAGACAAAAACGTTTTTAACAAGAATACAAACAAACCAATATGACAACTGAAGAATGTTACCTATTACCTGGTCAACGCATTTAACAAATGTGATCACAGGTGCTAATTCCTGTGCCTTCTCCCACCCAAATCTCTGAATCCCAGAAGTCATCTGAAGTCAGAACTTGAGAACTGCCAGACTTCTTAGACATCTCTAGTCCCATTCATTTGTTTTATAGAATAAATTCGAAGAGCTCTTTGGCGTGCCAAACGTAAAAAAAAAATAATGTAAACATTAAGTGCCCTTGAAGCTCAGGTGCTGTAGTAAATTCTTTCCCTGCAAATGTTGACTATCTGTAAAAATCATAGTTTACAAAGTTTCCGTTTATAAAGAAACCATGGTTGGGAAACAAATGATAGAAGGTAAGGTGATATTTTAGCAATATTTATTATTAGCATTTGGTAATTTTATGGAAATGGTCTGAATTATTTTTAAACAATATTTTGGAACTATCTTACAACACACTGTGATGATATTATAGCATGAATCAACTGAAACAGACATTTCTTCTCAGTGGCTTTAAGATTTAAAAAACTATTTTAAGTTTCTATTTCTAGGGTTCTTTGAGTACCTTATTCAAAGGTCTTCTGTACATACAATGGTCATGGCCAATAGAGATAAAAAGGTCAACTGAATTAGTTTTTGTTCACCATACAACAAGAACATCCTGATACTTGTTGTTTTCTAATCAGGTAGACCAGAGATAAGAGGAATATGGGACTGCGCATGGAATAAACAACACATTCCCTCAGTGGCTGTAACTGAGCCCCTAAACTCAGGTCACCGAGAGATGGCAGCTGGATAGGACCACAGGGCAGTGGCTCCAGGTTGGGCTGTGCAGAAAGAATTCTGATGGGATTCTTGAATCCTGTCTAATTTATTCCCGTGTTCTTCACAAATGCATAACTATTTTGGTAAGTCCTGATATGGAAAGGTTGGGATTTTCCATTGTGATTCCCTCTCTGGCCCATGGGATATTTAGAAAAGTTAAGTTTAATTTCCAAACACTTAGGTACTTTCTGGTTTTCTTTTCCTTGTAACTAAAGCTTATATCCACTGTGTTCTATGAATATAATCTGTATGATTTTAATCTTTTAAAATTTATAAAGACTTGCTTCATAGCCTAACATCATTTGTTTTGATAAATGTTCTATGAGCACTTAAAAAGAATGTATTCTGCATTTATCGATGTAATGTTCTGTATATGTCAATAAGGCCATATTTGTTATTGATTTTTTTTAACTGCTTGTCCTATCAGATGCTGAAAATGGTGTATTAAAATTTTCAACTATCCCTACTCTATTCAGCATTGTATCAGAGCATCTAACCAGTGTTAAAAGGTAAGGAAAACAAAAAGGATCAAGAGGGGAAAAAACTGAGTATTCACAGATAATATGATTGTGTATGTAGAAAACCAAAAGTAACCTACAAATAACCTATTAGAATTAGAAATGGAATTTAGGAACTTGAGATGGATCATAGACATAAATGTAAAAATTAAATTATAAAGTTTCTAGAAGAAAATACAGAAAAATGTCTTATTGATCTTCAGGTAGGACATTGAATGCACTAACCATTTAAAAATGATTAAATGACCTTCATTGAAATTTAAAATTTCTGGGGCCGGCCCGGTGGCGCACTGCTACAGTGCACCGCTTGGGAG